>NC_057796.1:37825290-37855958 GCF_018294505.1 Triticum aestivum
TCTCCGGTGAGCTCCTCCTCCCTCCTCTCCTCCCATCCCCTCATGGTTTCTCCTTCCTCCTCTCTGATGCTCCGGTGAACTCCTCTCCGACGAGCTCCTCCTCCTCTCCGGTGATGTAGACGAGCGCCTCTCCGGTGACCTCCTCCTCCTCCTCTCCGGCGAACTCCTCTCCGGCAAAAGAACATGGCAAAAGAACGTACAAGATCCAAAAACAGGAACAAAATTTGAAATAATATCGTGCAAAAAAACAAGCAAAAAATGGGAAAAAACGTGATCCAGATCCAAATTCAAAATTCAAAAATAGCAATGGCGCACGGTGGGGGTTAGACGGTGCGCCACTACTATTTTCCCGCCTTCAGAATTCAAAAATACTAATGGCGCACCATGGCCTATACTAATGGCGCACCAGTGGTGCGCCATTAGTATACCAGATACTAATGGCGCACCACTGGTGCGCCATTAGTAAAAAATACTAGTGGCGTGGTACTAGTGGCGCACCAGTAGTGCGCCATATGTAGGCAAAACTGGTGCGCCACTAGTAGGCCTTTTCCTAGTAGTGTCTGATACCAATTGAAAGTGCTAGTTATCGACTAAAGGGGGGGTGAATAGGCGATTTTTATGGAAGTCTTCAAAACATGAGAGTTTCGAAGACAAACAATGGAAATGAACCTATTGATATGCAGCAGAAGGTAGACTACACTAAGCAAGCCATAGTCAAGTATGCAATAAAGTGAAAGCACGAAGACTAATAGCAGCTAGGTAGTAAGGATCGGGATGGAAGATGGTATGCAGTCAAACAACGATAGTAGTCACACAGTGAAGACAAATTGGTAAAGCAACCAGGCAATGACTTCGCGAAGACAAACTGTAAGTAAGGAGAGTGAGAGGATAGAACCAGTCACTTGTTGAGGACACATGATTTGTTCGAACAGTTCCAGTCGCTGTGACAACTGTACGTCTGGTTAGGGAGGCTGAGATTCAACTCAGAAGACCACGTCTTCACCTTATTCCCGTTGAGCTATGGACACCCAGTCCTCGCCAATCACTCTGGTAAGTCTTCAAGGTAGACTTCCAAACCTTCACAGACTTCGTTCACCGGCGATCCACAATGACTCTTGGATGCTCAGAACGCGACGCCTAACTGGCTGGAGGATTCACAGTCCTCAAGTGTAACAAGTCTTCAGGTCACGCGGGAAGAAAGACTTCAGTGATGCCTAACACTCTTTGGCTCTGGGTGTTTGGGCTTTGTCCTCGCAAGGATTTCTCTCTCTCAAAAGCTTCGGAGGTGGGTTGCTCTCAAACGACAAAAGCCGTGCACTAACTCTGAGCAGCCACCAATTTATGGTGTAGGGGGTGGGCTATTTATAGCCACTAGGCAACCCGACCTGATTTGTCCGAAATGACCCTGGGTCACTAAGGAACTGACACGTGTTCCAATGGTCAGATTGCAAACACATGCGGCAGCTTGACTTGGGCTACAAGTAAACCTGACTCATCCAGCTCTGGATCAGATTTGCTCTCATTGTCTTCGCTTGAAGACATAGGATTTGGTTGAGCATCACTTCAGTCACTCTGACTTTGTTCACTGGGACCCCACTTAACAGTATGGTGGTTCCTATGACTCAACAAAGAAGAAAAGGAAACAACGAAACAACTAAGTCTTCGTGCTCCATAGTCTTCACGCAATGTCTTCTCTTGTCATAGTCTTCAATGTGAATATCTTCACATACCACCATTTCCTTCAATGTCTTCATAGACTTTTAGGGGTCATCTCCGGTAGGTAAACCGAATCAATGAGGGACTACTACCTGTGTTATCCTGCAATTCTCACAAACACATTTGTCCCTCAACCAGGTTTGTCGTCAATACTCCAAAACCAACTAGGGTTGGCACTAGATGCACTTACACCTTACTAACTGCTCGTGTTTGGGTGCTCTGTGGTGGAGACGGTGTTGTGTCAAGTGGAACTGGGTTACTATCTGCTGGGGTTGGGGTTAGAAGGGTTGTAGCTGGCTCTCTGTCCAACTGGGTAGGGGTACAATCTGCGTGAGTCTGGGTTATGTGTGGTGAGGCTGGTTCTTGGGCAAGTACAACCGTGGTTCTAACCCCCTGCATCAACAGGTAGCACTATCCTTTCTAAAGACCATGTTTTTACTCCCACAGATACTTCCAGCACCCCCTCCAATTGAAATGGCTGATAAACAAGAAAAGTAATTGAATGTACAGACACTGTAAGATAGACAGGGCAATGGACAGTAGGGAAGAAAACAGGGCATGAAATAATTCACATTTATGTTGTTTAACCAAAAATAATAGCAGGACATAATTTCACATATATGATGGCTAATTAAACAGGATAGCACGACACAATTTCACAAGTATGATGGCTAACTAATTATGAAGAATGACATACTTGAAAATATGATGACCATGTAAACAGGATGACATGATAGAACTATACGATGTGTCTATTAAAGTGGTTGTCATGCCGTAAATCACAAACATGTCGTCGATAGAAACATGATGGCATGATATAATTCATGGATAGAATGACATAATTCTAAATATGATGACTGTGTAAACAGGATGAGATGATATAACTATATTATGTCTTTAGAATATGGGTTGGCATGCCATAATTCAGATACATGCTGTCTATGTAAACATCATGCATGATATAATTCAAATATATGATTTATATACTAAGCAATAGGTAGAGGGCAATCGCATAGATGATGTGTCAACTAAGGAGATGGCATTCAATATTGTGTATATGATGTAAAAACTAAGCATTGCAATACAACATATGCATGTTATGAGTAATATAACCCCGCCAATTTTGAGCATACACCTCAAGGGGATAATAGGACTAGTCATCTGCCTCTGAATCCTCCTCTAAAGAGCTATCTATAACCAGCAAGATATCTGCTTCAGCAGGTAGCATTGTCTGCTCTGAAGACCTTGTTTTCACTCCAGATTTCTCCATCACCAATTCAAATGGCTGATGCACAGGAAGAGCATTGAATATACAAACATTGTCGACAAATACAACGAGAAATACAAAAAAGGACGACATGATATAATTCACATATATGACGTTTGGCTAAACATCATGGCATTGCATAATTCACATATATAATGCCTTGCAACAAGATAGCATTGCATAATTCACACATATAATGTCTTGCAACAATATGGCATTGCATATTTCATATATATGGTAATTAGACACTAAACAGGTGGCATTCACACAAAGCATGTCTAAACTAAGCAAATGACATAGCAAATTTAAGATACCATACACGATATGAGCAACATAACCCTGCCAAGTTAGAGCATGCACCTCGGGGGGGGGGAATAGGACTGGTCATCTGTCTCTGAATCCTCCTCTGAGGAGCTAACCGTAATCAGCAAGACACGCGCTTCGTCAGATAGCATTGTCTGCGTTGAAGACCTTGTTTCCACTCCAGATTTTTCCATGACCGTGCCTTATGGCTGATGCATAGGAAGACTAATTGAATGTACTAAAATTGTTGACAAATTTAACACGTAATAAAAAAATGATGGCATGATATAATTCACAAATAAGATGACTGGCTAACCAGGGTAGCATTGCAAAATTCACATATATGATGCCTGGCTAAACAAGATGGCATTGCATGATTCACATATACAATAAAGAAACTAAACAGATGGCATTGACACTAAGCATGTTTAAACTAAGCAGATGACATATTTTATGTATAAAGTAAGCAATGCAAGGCACCATATGCATGATATTACCAACATCAACATGCCAAGTTAGAGTGAAGACCTCAGGGGGTAAATAGGAGTGGTCTTCTCCTTCTGAATCCCCCTCAGAACAGTTATCTTCCTCTTGATTACGATCTGAAATGGGTGGAGGGGGGCTGCCTTTGCGCGCACCATGGAGCGACGTCTGCATGAAATTTTATTGCGACGCAAGGCTCGTCTCTTTTGCTCTACATGTTCTGTTCCATTGTGTACAATAACTGACATGCATAGGAATAAAACATAGTGAGATTATGTAAGGAGTGCATGCACGAATCCATAGTGATGGTAGCAAACTGTGGATAGACCCAAAACCAATGATAGCAGGCAGATAATAGCTTTAGTTAAAAAATATAGATAATGGCTCCTTTAATGTTTATTTGCACCCAACATGAAACTCATAGTAGACACCCGAGATTAACCAGATAGTAGAAAGATAGTACTGGTAGCTGCCTCAATATGTACCCCACAACCATTTAAAAACTCAAGTTTCAACATTAGTTTGGACCTGACTCGAAGTCTAATAGGTGAACACAACGATAGAGTAGCATGTCATCATATTAAGCGATGCATAACGCAAGCAGACACGGAAGAGTGCGACCTCTCTTGCGGACCCGTGTAGTCCTCAAGGTCATCTGCTCAGTTGATGATGGTAATGCAGTTGTCATGGCTGCCGGCGGCGGGGAAGAAGATCCGAGGCGGCGAAAGACAGTCTGGAGAGTGGATCCCTACTGTGGTGAACCCTTCCGTCGTTGAAGCAACTAAGCTGGGGTGGAACACAGCGCAGCAGGAGCAGGACAAACACTAGTAGAAAAAGGGCCTATTGTCCTGGTTCATAAGGCCCTTCTGTCCCAGTTTTTTAACCGGAACTAAAGGGTCTTTACTAATGCCCTAGGCCTTTAGTCCCGGTTATTACACAAACCGGGACAGATGGGCCTCCACGTGGCCGGTGCAGCGAGCCCAGGCAGGAGGGCCTTTAGTCCTGGTTGGTGGCATCTACCAGGACCAATAGGCATCCACGCGTCAATAGGTGACAGGAGCTGAGCTTTTTGTTTTTTCTAAAAGGGGGTGGTTTAGCGGGTAATTTGGGGTGTGTAAGCTAGATAACAGAGAGAAGTGTCCTCTCTTATTTCCGTGCTTGGTTTACCAACGCTACTGCTATGCCTAAACATGGCTTAGATTAAAGTGAAGGCAACATGTGGTGCATGTCAAAAGTAATATTAATGCTAACTTGATCAAGTTTGGATTAGTACTACTTTCGACATGCACCACATGCTTGTTGCCTTCACTTCAATCCAATCCATGTTCATTTCACCCACTGATATATAATAACTCTTCATGCCCGCATCATGCATCATCATAATAATAAGTCCTACTAATCATCATCATACAACTTCTACTCGTTATTAATAAAAATTCATACGGTCATCATCCTCATAGTCATCGAAGCAACCCTACTTAACTGTTCTAGGCACATGATCATCAGTATTAGGTAGGACCTAAATACCCTCTTTAAGGTAAAATAACATAAAAGAATATAGACCCTGACTCTCCATTATGAAGAATGGAGATCATCCTGTCTCCAATTCTTGCGCTTCGCTTCCTTTTGCTTCCAAGAACCTCCTTACGAGTGTCCATACATTTTTTCCATTCCTTGATTTTCATGTCTCCACTTCTTTTAGGAATCCGATATTGGCAGTTGAGATTCGTGGGATGACCTGGACGTATGTTCAAAACATCAAGGCGACCACTCTGATACATCAGATGAGGCACACAATCCTCTGGGATTATCTGTTGAAAAACATAGTAATAACTTCATAGTTAGCAATGATGTACTAGTTTTAGAAGTATGCAAAAGTTGCACGGATGTCGTAATAGTAAAAAATCTTACCAGGTGTCGGTGTGGAACGACACCTATGGGATCACAAGAATCCCTACTACGGTTGCTGGGGCGCAGGGTTGCAAGAAGAGCAGGATTAGTAGTCAGCACAAGGATCGTTTACCCAGGTTCTTGCCGCGAGGATGCGTAAAACCCTAGTCCTACTTTGGTGGATGTATTGAGTGTTCTTAAGCTCTTGAACTAGATACGGTAGCTGAATGGTTTGAAAGAGCCAAATCCTTCTCCAGTACGCCATGGGCCTCCTTTTATAGTCGAAAGGGGCTGCCACAGTGGCATACAGGAGGTGGAAATGCATACAGTGCTACGAGCTTACACTCGTATTACAGGACAAGGCGCATTTAATGCGCCGCTGAGGTGTCCCCTTGCTCTATTGGGGACGGGAACGAAGCCCGTCCCGTCCGTCGCTCCTCCTCCTCGCTTCGACACGCGCCCAGGCCAGTGGTGCATGCGGTGCCATGCAGACAGGCAGGCAGCTGAGGTGGCGCGGTGGTGGGGTCTTCATGAAGATCTGCATGCTGCCACGCAGGCGCCTGCTGAGTTGGCCTGGGAGCTGCATGTCGCCACGCAGGTGTCTGCACAGCTAGTTGGGCTGGCAGCTGCATGCGAACGGTGGTGGAGACTTGGCTGGTGCGGACCCGGAGGTGGCCCCCTGGCGCCATTGGCGGGGGCCTTGCTCGGTGGCCCGGCAAGGATCTTGTCGTGGCGCGCTGTTGTCCCCGGCAAGGATCTTGCCGAGGGTCTTGTGGTTCCCCTCGGCAAGGATCTTGCCGAGGATCGTTGTTGTCTAATCTGTTGGGTTCTACCATAGGGTGCGTCGACTACAAATTAAAATTTCCTACGCGCAGAACAGACAAGAACATGCTAGGGATCACAGTTCGTTACCACTAGACGCGCAGTGCCGTGCAGCGGAAGAAGAGTTGGGGCAGCGCGTCCACGTGGATCGTCTCCTCCTCGTCTGATCTCCCTCGAGCAGCCGGTAATTGATTCCCACGTAAAGGATCGCCGGAGCGGCGCAAGTCCAATGCCTCTAACGGTATCCGCGCATGCGGGAGGAACACCGTGCGGCGGACTGCTAGGTCCGATCACACAATCGGCGGCGAGTGGAGGTGGCTATTTGCAACGCATGCAAATCCTAGTGATAACGCCGAAGCGATCAACCGCGTGAGTGTGCCGCACCTCCACTTTATATAGGCGTCCGTCGCGGGCTCAACACTTGGGCCTCGCACGGACCCTAAAGCCCATAGTTCTACTCGGCCACAATCCGAATATAGCTCGGATCACATCCGACCAATGTCCTCGGATCCTACCTCGTAGGTTCCGTCCCTTAAGCGCGCTACCCCTTAGGTTCAAGCCAGCTCGTCGCAGTTCGGATCACCTCCAAACTACATGGCTGGTAGCGGCATCTAGCAAGGCGTGCCGACCACCAAGCAGACGATGAAGCTGGTTAGGCGAACCTGTACATCACACTTCCATTCCTTTTGCCACACGATATGTGTTGTCGATCTCAAGGCGAGTCTGTCATCCTTGTGCTAGCCCGACCTCTTTCTCGTTCCAGTGATGCCGACCACAAACCGGATTACCTCATAATCCATGTTGCATGGCCATGCTTATCTTGGTCGGATCACACGAGGGGCCCAGAGTATATCCCTCCTGATCGGAGGGGTAAATCCCATCTTGCTCGACCACGTCTCACAGCATGGGTCTAGACAAACCCGAAACGTACCTTTGTAACTACCAAGTTACGGAGTAGTGTTTGGTCGGCCCAAAGCAAGTCTGTCACCATCCTGAGTACATGCGTCAGCTCAGGTCTTAGGACATAGAACGTATGTTGTACAAGAGACTCGCATATGACATATCGCTGCGTCTCATAGTTGGGTCTGTCCGACTCGGACCTTATCTTGACTCGGATCCGACTACGTCGAATCCGACCAGACCTTTCCAAGCCCATATTATCTGGTTAGCATCCAATGCTCTATGGCTGGTGAGACCAAAGCCATCGACCGTGTCATATGATAGTCTAGTTGGCTGCGCGCCACAGAGCCCTTTCGACTAGGGACCTTTTAGGATAGTTATCATATAATGGATAGTCCCACAAACAAGTCACGTACTTGCTGATACACATCATTGATAATGTCCAAGGACTATCTTTATTCATAAACATATAGGAAATATCATCATACATGATTGTCTCTAGGGCATATCTCCAACAGTCTCCCACTTGCACTAGAGTCAATCAAATAGACATCGAATGCCCATAACTCTAACGTGCCCCTCATGCTTTGGTTGTGGAAGCGGCTTAGTCAATGGATCTGCAACATTTGCATCCGTGTGAATTTTGCATAACTCTACATCACCATTCTTTACGATCTTTCGTATCAGGTGATATTTCCGATCTATGTGTGTGGTCTTGTGGTGATTCCTCGGCTCCTTGGCTTGTGCGATGGCACCAGAATTATCACAATAAAGGTCCAACGGTTTTACCGAGGCTGGGAAAATACCAAGATCATCCAGAAAGTTCCGGATCCAAACACCTTCCTTCGCAGCTTCACAAGCCGCAATGTATTCGGCTTCTGTGGTAGAATCGGCCGCCGTATCTTGCTTGGAACTCATCCAGCTCACTGCTCCGCCATTCATGACGTACACGAATCCGGACTGTGATCGACAATCATCTCTGTCGGTTTGGAAACTAGCGTCGGCGTAACCCCTTACGACGATTCTTCCTCACCTCCATAAACTAGGAACATCTCTTTAGTCCTTTTTAGGCACTTCAAAATAGTCTTTACCGCTGCCCACTGACTCTCACCTGGATTGGCCTGGTATCTGCTTGTTAGGCTTATTGCAAAAGCAACATCTGGCCTTGTACATATCATGGCATACATGATGGATCCGATTGCCGAGGCATACGAAATCCTACTCATCCTGCTTCGCTCATCGGATGTCGAAGGACTCTGAGTCTCGCTTAGCCTTATACCATGTGAGAGTGGAAAGGACCCTTTCTTCACCTCACTCATGTTGAACCGCTTCAACACTTTATCTATGTATGTGCTTTGGCTTAAGCCGAGCAGCCTCCTCGATCTATCTCTATAGATTTTAATGCCTAAAATGTACATTGCCTCACCAAGGTCCTTCATCGAAAACTTGCCATTCAATGACTCTTGACTGAGTTTAGCATCGAAACATCATTTCCGATCAGTAGTATGTCATCCACATACAAGATCGAAAACACTATTGAGCTCCCACTTAACTTCTTGTATAAACAAGAGTCCTCTTCGCCTTTGATGAAGTCGAAACCAGTGACGACCTCATCAAAACGAATGTTCCAGCTCCGAGATACTTGCCTCAACCCATAAATGGATCTCTTGAGCTTGCATACCTTACTAGTGCTAGTCGGATCGACAAAACCCTTGGGTTGTATCATATACACGTCCTCGGTTAAATTTCCGTGAAGGAAAGCCGTCTTGACATCCATCTGCCATATCTCGTAATCGAAATATGCAGCTATAGCTAGTACGATCCTCACTGACTTCAGCATCACTACCGGCGAGTAAGTCTCGTCGTAGTCAATTCCTTGAACTTGTCCATAACCCTTAGCGACAAGCCGAGCTTTGTGGATCTGAACATTTCCATCCACATCGGTTTTCTTCTTAACGACCCATTTGCAACCAATGGTTGTTACGCCAGGCGGCGGATCAACCAAGTCCCAAACTTGATTCTCATCCATGGACTTTAACTCGGATCTCATGGCCTCCAGCCATGCCTCGGAATCTGGGCTCACCATCGCTTTTGCATATGTGGCCGGCTTGTCGCTTTCGAGCAACAATACATCGCGGACTCCGCGCAATCTCTTCGACCTCCGTGGTTCCGGTGCCCTTCCACTACGGGTTCCCTAACTGACTCCGGTATGGTCTCATCACCAGCCGAGCCGTCCCTGAGTGGTCCTCGAATTTCTTCGAGTCGGACCGTCCTCCCACTGGCCTCCCGACTGAGAAACTCTTTCTCAAGGAAAACCACGTTCCGAGCAACAAACACTTTGTTCTCTTCCCGGTTGTAGAAGCTATATCCCAAGGTTTCCCTCGGATATCCCATGAATATGCATTTATCCGACTTAGGTGTAAGCTTGTTTGACATAAGTCGCTTGACAAATGCTTCACAGCCCCAAATCTTTAGAAAAGACAAACTGGGACTCTTCTCGGTCCACATCTCATGTGGTGTCTTATCTACGGATTTTGATGGTACCCTGTTAAGTGTGAAAGCTGCAGTTTCTAGAGCGTATCCCCAAAATGACAAGGGTAAATCCGATTTGCTCATCATTGACCGGACCATGTCCAACAAGGTACGATTCCTCCATTTCGACACGCCGTTTCTCTGTGGCGTACCCGGAGGTGTGAGCTGAGGTACTATACCTCGACTTTTCAGATGATCATCAAACTCCTGGCTCATGTACTCACCTCCACGATCTGATCGTAGAAGCTTTATAGTCTTGCCGAGCTGATTCTCAACCTCGTTCTGAAACTCTTTGAACTTTTCAAAAGTTTCCGATGCCTCATCAAATAGATATATCCATGTCTACTCAAGTCATCGGTAAAAGTCATGAAGTACTGATAGCCACCTCTGGCAGTTGTGCTCATTGGACCACACACATCACCATCACTACAAAAAAAAGACACATCCGTGACATTTTGGGCCGAACGAATTTTTTTCCATCATACATATGACACTTCCATGACGATAATTGTGACAAAACCCGGTATCATAATAGATGTGGTGGGCTCCTACTTCTATGACAAAAAATCATGACAGAAAATGGGCCTTTCATCCTGGGCGGGCCGGAGACACAACTGCATGACATTCTTTGGGCTGTCCATGATGGAAAAAACCGTGGTAGAAGCGAGGGCGAGGAAAATTTCGGGGAGTTCCCGGTTATGGTGGGAGGTCGGGGGCCGAGGGATGCGCGTTTTTCTCGTACATGTACGCGCGTGTGTGCGAGGCGTTGGCTCTAACTGAACCCGAGCGAGGCGTTGGGCTCTAACTGAACCCGAGCGATTGCACTACAAGCTACGCGTTACTGAACCCGAGCGATCGATCGATGGCTGTTAACTGAACCCGATCGAGCGATACCTTCGCTACTGCTGCTAACTGAAGCCGATCGATGCTGCCTCTAGGATGAACAGTGAGTGTTGCGGGGGGTTTGGATGAACATTGAGTGGTGGCGTTGCCTCTAGATGAATAGGACCCCGTGGTGTGGTGGAGGGCTGGATGAGCAGTAGACGGTGGACGGGTGCCCGTGGAGGGGTGGTTGAACAGGACCCCGTGGTGTGGAGGGCTGGATGAACAGTAGACGGTGGAGGGGTGGTTGAACAGTAGCCGGTGGAGTAGCGCGCGGTGGAGGCTGGATGAACAGGAGCCCGTGGAGCATGGAGGAGGTCGACGGTAGCCCGTGGAGGCTTGAGGAGGTCGACTGTGGAGATGAACGGTATCCCGTGGAGTCCCGTTTTGCGGTACGCCACACCCCTCCCGATGAACAGGACCCCCGTTTCCACCGTAGGAGGTCCGTTTCGTCCGTTTTGCGGTACGCCACACCCCTCCCGATCAACAGGACCCCCGTTTCGACCGTAGGAGGTCCGTTTCGTCCATTTTGTGGTACGCCACACCCCTCCCATCAACAGGACCCCCGTTTCGACCGTAGGAGGTCCGTTTCCTCCGTTTTGCGGTACGCCACACCCCTCCCGATCAACAAGACCCCGTTCCGAACGTAGGAGGTCCGTTTCCTCTGTTGTGCGGTACGCCAGGCCTCGTTTCCATCGCCAGTTCTGTCCAAGCCATCCCGATGAACACGACCACACATTCTGTTCCGACCCAGCCGGTTGGCTCCCACGCGTTCCGTTGCCTCCCGATGAACACGACGCATTCTTTTGCCTCCCCATGAACACGACGCATTCCGTTGCCTCCCCATGAACACGACGACGACGCTGTTTCTCCGTTCTGACCCAGCCATGTCAACGAGCCCTCGCCGTACGTATGCACGAGTAGGCGTTCGAGACCCCGCCCGTATGTACACATACGTGGCAGTATTTTATTTCTTGCAACCTGGCCACTATACGTACGTGTACATGCTACGTGCGCGCCTCTACTACGACACGTGTGCGCCTCTACATCCACCAGTATATATGTTCGTACACGTTCACGACCAGAATGACAACGCTACATACGCTTCGACCAGGTGGGTCCCGACTGTCAAGCACTTCCTTGCGTTCGAAGATGTAGCTGGTGGGTCCCAGCAGTCAGGGGGGCAAATTGTTTTGTTTTTTTTGCCCGGACACACTTCCTTGCGTGCAAAGGTGTAGCTGGTGGGTCCCAGCGGTCAGGGGAAACGTTTTTTTTGCGAAATACGGTGGCCCGTCCGGTGGGTCCCCGCTGTCAGGTGGAGGAATAATTATTTTGCGCATAATAAGGAGGCACTTCCTTGCTGCGTCCGTGGACCCAGCTGTCAGTGTCTGCACGCAGAGTACTCTACCGATGGAAGTCGATCGTTGACCACATTGACCACGCCGCGCCGAGAGCACCACGGAGGTGGGCGACGGCGAGGCCTAGGAAGGGGACGACACGGACGCAGGGAAGACTCGGCAGTTGTTTCCCACGCGGAGGGGAGTACGACTGTATGAGTGTTTACTGGTTCGTCTGCCGTCGTCGGAGAATAACAGCAGGTGTGGGTGAGTAGAGGGATGGCTAGGCCAGCGATGGGAGTACGGTGGGGCGGTGAGGCCTGCGCGGCAGCCCAGCCGGCCGCGGGGAGGAGGGAGCAGGCAGTCCCGGCGGCGCTTATTTGAGCGGCTGGAGCAGGAAGAGCAGAGATTGAAGAAGCACGACGGCCGTTGGATGGACATCCAACAGTCAGTGCTTGTGCGTCAACCTTTTTTTAGGAAAGCCTCAAATCTGTGGAAAACATCATACATCCCATCTGCCATTATTTCTAATAATTTACAGCCCATTTGCTAATTCTTAAGGTTTTTTGGAGCCCATATTCTTTTTGTTAGCATTACAGCCCATATTGTGGCCACGGTTAAAAAATTATACGAAATTTTGCATATTTCGGTGCGGTCCGAACTGTTTTTAATCCCGAAATTTCGACTCACATTCAAACTGATTTTAAAAATAAATGTATATCAATATAAAATCCAACAAATTCTCCACGCATAAAAATTAATGTAATTTAAAATCTTGAAATGAAAAAAAAAGATATTTGAAACTAATTGCCGGCTTGATGTGTTTTAAAAATGTACAACCCATTTCTCATTACTGATGGGCCATTTTCTCGGCCAGCCGAATGAAAGCTCTCCTCGTCTTGAAAGATTTGCAGCCCAACAGGCCTGACAAAGCGACTTACTTGCCAAATCACAAAAAAACTGGGCTGTGGCCGTGGACCCAGCTGTCAGCCTCTACACGTACAGTACTCTTCCGATGGAAGTCGTTCCTTGACCACGTTGACCACGCCGCGCGGAGAGCACCACGGCGGTGGACGACGGCGAGGCCTAGGAAGGGGATGACGCGGAGCCGGGGAAGACGCGGCAGTGGAAGCCCACGCGGAGATGAGTACGAGGGTTCACTGGTTCGGCTGCGGTGCGAGGCTGCCGTCGCCGCAGGGCCTAGCCAGCGGTGGGAATAGTAGGGGGCGGTGAGGCCTCTACGGCAGCACAGCCGGCCACGGGAGGCAGGAGCATGTGGCACGACCGGCGCCGCTTTGGGCGGCTGGAGCAAGAAGACTAGAGGTTGAAGAAGCACTACGGCCGTTGGATGGACATCGTAGGGTCACTGGAGCTAGAATCGTTCATATTGACTAAGTTGACAAGGCCCTTCATCCCCGTCAACTTAGTAGGCCCACAAGTCAGCCTCCCACGAAGGTGGGTCCCAGCTAGCCGGGGGAGTATTCATTTTTTTGTGCGCAATAAGGAGGCACTTCCGGTGGGTCCGAGCTGACAGCGGGGGGAACGTTTTTTTTCGCGAAATACGGTGGCCCGTCCGGTGGGTCCCAGCAGTCAGGGGGAAACGATTTTTTTCGCAAAATACTGGTGGCCTGTCCGGTGGGTCCCCGCTGTCAGGTGCAGGAATAATTATTTTGCGCGTAATGAGGCACTTCCTTGCGGCCGCCGTGGACCCAGCTGTCAGCCTCTCCACGTACAGTACTCTTCCGATGGAAGTCGGTCGTTGACCACGTTGACCATGCCGCGCCGAGAGCACCAGGGCGGTGGACGACGGCGAGGCCTAGGAAGGGGACGACGCGGAGCCGGGGAAGACGCAGCAGTGGAAGCCCGCGCGGAGAGGAGTACGAGGGTTCACTGGTTCGGCTGCGGTGTGAGGCTGCCGTCGCCGCAGAATAACAGGGGGTGTGGGTGAGTGGAGGGATGGCCTGGCCAGCGGTGGGAGTAGTATGGGGGCGGTGAGGCCTCCGCGGCAGCACAGCCGGCCACGAGAGGCAGGAGCAGGCGGCACGACCGGCGCTGCTTTGGGCGGCTGGACCAAGAAGACCAGAGGTTGAAGAAGCACTACGGCCGTTGGATGCACATCGTACGGTCACTGGCTAGAATCGTTTATATTGACTAAGTTGACAAAGCCCTTGGTACGCTGCAACTTAGTAGGCCCACAGGTCAGCCTCCGAAACGGTGCGCCCCAGATGTCAGGGGGAGGAATCATTTTTTGGCGGCCAAAGCTGAGAATATCCGAGATTGAAGAAGAAGCACGACATCCGTTGGATAGACATCCAACGGCCACTGCTGCTATAACTGTGTGTTGACTATAATAAGTTGACAAAGCCTTGCATACGCGTCAACTTATTTTTTCAGGGGACGCGTCACTTAGTAGGCCCACAAGTGTGTGGCAGAGAACTTATAGCCCATTTGCATTTTGTAAGAATGTACAGCCCATTTTTCAATTCTAATGGAATTTACAACAACCCATTTACAGTTTGTTAAAAGTACAACCCATTTTCTAGCTAGGACAATGATTAATAATTTCAACCAACCTTTGAAGACAGAATTCAATAAAATTTCCCACATTTTGATGGGATCCGAAATATTTTTATCCCAAAATTTCTAGTCAGATTAAATATAAATTTGTATTACGTAAAAATCCAACGAAACATTGCGCGCGCAACAATGAAAATTTAAGATTTTCAAAATCCATAAATAATATTTTATAAACTAATTTCGTGTTTGGTGCATTTTTTTATAGTTGCTGCCCAGTTTTTATATTTACACCCCATTTATTATTTTTAAAGTCCATTTTCCTGTTAAGCCTAATTTATCCCTCCTAGGAAAGATTTGCAGCCCAGCGGGGCGGAGAATAACAAGTTGACCTTGCCTGGGTATTCCTCAAAAAGACGTATAGCTGGGCTAGCCATTTTCATCTTGAAAAAATTAGTATCTGGGCTAGATATCTGGCCTGGGCTACACGGGCCACAGCCCGCCCAGTTAATACCCTGCTCTCCACTGAACAACAACAAAATCATCGCCAAGAAAAACTCTGTAGTGCTCATGCCTCAAAAACACAAATACTGCTCGAGCTGCTTGGTCCCAGCTGTCGGCCGCACCTTGTGCAATTCTCTTGTTTATATTGACTACATAGGTTGACAATGGTGTGGGACCGTGATGTCAGGAAACCAGGAGAAAGCAAAAAAAATATATAGTTGTACATAATAAGGAGGCACTTGCGTACGTACGGCGCCACGGCGTTAACAATGCTCGGCGCCACGGCGAGCGCAACAATTCCCTAGTGTCATCCAGTCAAAATAAAGTCATCTCCTGAATCCCCATGTTCGTTGATGATGTAAACAATGCACGGCGCTACGGTGAGCGCAACAACTCGAAGGACAACGGAGAGGGCCTCGCGGGCCCTACGGATGGTCTGATACAGCGCCCGCTGCTCATTCAGGAAGCCAGGATCATCGGACACCTAGAAGCACCTTCGAGAAACTGAGACGGCATGAAACGGTAAGGCCGCGCTTGGGAGCTCTGGTTTATTTCAAACCTGTATTAACATACAAGTGTAATTTACTCGTCATCGGAAACAACGCGTAAAATACAGGCGTAATGAAACCGAGGGCCCGAGGTCCATAAGTAAAACCGGCGGGTTACGCGTGTAATTTGAGAGACCAGTGTATATTTTACGAGCACTGCTATATGGACGACATTACCAGACGATACATGCACGAGGTGCGTATCATGCCATCCATGGGCAAGGCTGAAACAACAGCTAACGGCTGGATTAGCAATCGTCCGAGTGTCGTTCAGCGTTTTTATCGTGTGTGAAGTAATTCCGATATTTTACTAGTCAAAATCGACCAACCAAGCGCCTTCGCCCGAGACAATCTGCTTTAATTTACAAGCGTCAGTTTTACAAGCGGTTTTGGTTGGAAAACGACGATCCAATCACGGCCTAATATCATGAGTTGGTCGGAAGATCATATGGTTTCACGTCTAACCTACCCGACTTGTCGTATAGGCTATGAATGAAACATCAGACGATGAACTTCTTAAGCACGGAAACAACAGAAGAGGATGATCTTCTTAACAAGCAAATCACTGGCATTAGATCGACATGCAAAACAATACGAAGCATTATTCTAAGGAGGCACGGTGAATAGCTTGTGATGCCGCATGCCACAACATTCCAAGCTCAACTTTGCAATCAAACACAAGGCCTGGCATTACATAGACAATATTCAGAACAAACTCTTAACACAAGAATATCTCAGCAGAGTAACTATTTACTTCTAAACTGAACACAGGAATAGGAAAAAACACTCGACGCTGCTCATAGCAAGGGCGTCCCACTCAAAAATATCAAATGCATGTCTTCTAGCTAACATCAATGAGCAAATTTTGACAAGGTTTTCCAATTCCAATATATTAAACTAACATCTTCTTGCTAACATCAATGATTAAACTTTGACAAGCTTTTCCCATTCAAAATATGTAATGCCTATGATCGTGGAGCCCTGTCGTAGCTTCTTGTACTTGTTTGGGCACTTTTTGCCCAGGGCACTCCACGTGTTGTTAAATTGCCAATGGTCTCTACAGACTAGTCATGTCACCGGTGTCTAATAATACTCTGTAAAGCTTCTCGGTCATTCCTTCTGTAATGTAGCGCAAACAATGACTGCTTCTTTCTGCAAAGTGGAACGACCAACTGGACCCAGTAATGCAGCAGTTTTCCTTGGACACGTTGGCTCCTTTTGTGCAGTTCAACTAAAATCGAAGTCGGAATAAAACCAAGCTTTAAATTTGATATCCCTGTAAGCAACAATAGGTATAAGGGAAACAATTACTGAGAAATAACGGTTGATGACTTGTACTCCCAGAAGAAAAGCATCTACTGATCTACTTTATCTTAATGGGAAACAAAGCAGGAGAGTAGCAATTCTCCAGCAGTGTGATTCATTCATATTGACTGAGACATTATCTTAACAATGCTTTGTTTCAACATGTATAAAGAACGACAAAGTAGAAAAGTACCATTCCTAAAACAATGCAACTGATTCATTTTAACAGGGACATTATCTTAACAATACCTTGGTTAAACATGTAGAAAGAACTACAAAACAGGATAGTAACATTCCTAACAAGTGTTGCAGGTTTGAACTAAGATTCAGTAGTTAATTAATTATGTGAGTGGCATTGCTTAATTTTACCAGCGGCATTAGATTAATGAAAAGCATAAACAATTCCAGGGGAGAGTGGGCGCAACAACAGTATGTGCTTCCATCTACTTATAGAGGGGGTGATGCAGAGTTTGTTGTAACAAAGCAACAATCATCATGTCTGGGTTGGTCCCATTTTTGTTCACTACTTAATGGGAAAAGACAGCAATACAATATCTTCAATTCAACATTTATTTAAAACAGTACCAATACAAGTAGCACAACATCTCAAAGCACACTGCACAATCATGTGGATGAAGGCCTGTACTGACCTTTCATGAGACCGACAAAGGTAAAATACGAATCTCGATCTCCTTTTGTGCAGTTCCACCAAAATTAAGCAAAGTCACCGGTGTGACATTCAAGTTGAACTGCACAAAACACTCTTAAAACAATAAGTGTTTCGAGTCGCGAAGCAAAATGTCACAATAGAGACAAGTTGAATCGATAGCCCTGTTTTAACAGAGGCAAAAAAGGAAACAATTACTTGCCGATAAAGGAGGATGAAACAAATGGTGACAGAAAGAAGCATCTAACTTTTCTTGAATGGAAAACAAAGTAGGACAGTAGCATTTCTAAAACGGTTGCATTGATTCATATTAACAGAGACAATCTCTTGAAACAACATTCGTTAAAAAATGTAATTTACTTTTAACAGTGGCATTGCTTCAATTTTCCGGCGGCATTCTTAGATTAACAATAGCAAAATAGCTGTATGGGACATGCCAGCACCATGTGCGTCCACACGTATAAATGGGTGATGCAGAGTATGTAGCCAAGTAGCATATATGCGCTGGTCCCATATTTGTTCTCTTTGAACCTTCTTCCTATGTGAGGGCAGCAAATCTAGTCCTGCACAAACTACCCGACCCCCAGTTTCTTTCCCTTTTCAACAAAGAGATCGGTTCCTTACAGATGTGCGTACTGGGTTACCCCCTTTTTCCCTTTTTGACCTACAAAGCGGCTGGATAGCCAGTCTATACTACTGTCCGCCCCTCCTTTCCTCATTGAACCACGTCCTAGATTCTTGCTCCAGCCCACCGCACCCTTCTTTCCTCTTTGAACCAAGACCTAGATTCGACTACAGATCGAAAAAGATCCACATGCAGCTAGAGCAACGACGGTTTCAAAGAAACTTATACCTTAGGGCCGTCGGGATGTGGCAAGGCGTGCGGCGGGAGGCCGGATCTGCCCACACTACGTACGGCAGCGAGGAAGAAGGGGTCGGTGGCCCTCCCGCATAGGCGCTGGGTGAAAGAGAACAGCGCAGCCGGCAGTGGATTGCCTCCCTTGCCGAAGGCGATAGAGTGAACGCTGCACCTCCTCCCCTTCCCAGTGCGACGGGATACAGACGCCTCCTTCACCAGCTGTGAGGGGGGAGAGAGAGACAAGAGGCCAATGCAGTCTTGTTTAGATCTGGTGAAGAGAGGGTGAGAGACTGAATATAGCAAACCCTAGCAAATGAACGCTGAGCCTCCAGCGTGTAACATATATGTAGTGCGGCGAGCGTGTGGAGAGTGCAAACCCTAGCGAACAAGCGTTGAGGCTCCCGCTTATATATATACTACTGTAGTATGGACTGAGCTCCGGTGCCTTCACTGCACCTGCTTTTGGCTGTATGACAGGTGAGCCAGTCACATTTTGGGCCCACCTGTCATAAATCCAAAGGCAGGTGCACTAAGTCAATGAAGCTGCATCCATATAGTACTCTCGTGTATACCACTAATATATAGTGGAGTGGTTTTCTTATTCTCTCCATAAAAATCGTTTTAAATTGTGTATGTACGAAATGAAACTCTTTATTTAATGTACAATGAAGGAAACTAGTACTACTTCCGATGAACTAACGATCCACGCCCACGCGTCCTGGTCGCACTTCCTGTCCTTCACGTGTGGTACACTACCCTCCCTTAAGTGAACAACCACACATGCGCCAAATTATCGGAAACGTGTGACAGTGTGTACAAATAAAGAATTTTAATTTCAATTATTGGAAAGGTTTGAGAGTATTACAAAGTTTGACTTCAGTCAAATCTAATATGCGGAGTAAATAAAAATGGAGGGCTACTAGCTACGTCCATCCGGGTTTTTAGTCCACACCATATTTTAAATCAACGTTAATAGCTGGACAAATAAAATTACAGGGGAGCTGGAGACAAAGTTGTGAGAAGGCTTAGAAATCAATACAAAACTTATGCTCTTAGTACCAACGTCGATCCTTCTTCGAGGAAACATTTGGTTCATAGCCAATTGTGTGATAAAATTGCACCAACGTGAAAGACGACTGCGTCTCCAACACAACCAAGGTGAACTGACGAAGGATATCATCTTTGTGCGTAACAAGCAAAGAACACTGATGGAAGACAGGTTGTTTTTCATTGAAAATCGATCAGCTTGACCAGCCGACGCAACCATGAGGTGCAACCATGAGCATCGATAGGTCATCGTGGTGATGCATCATCCATTTGGCATCAAGTTTGGGTGAGGCACCTATGAAGTTTGACAAATCCTCACTGTGGTCTGTTTCTTCTCAGTAATCAAGCTCGAGGAAGGAAGAATCACGTGGCAGAGGACAGTGAGGCGGAACAACAATGGCCATCCAATTTTGTGTAGTTCCACTAAAATTGAGGAAGACATGCCCAGGTATGGAGACACGCATCGCTGTTTCCAAAAATATAAAAAAGGGTTAGCAACGACATATCAATTGTCAATAAGAATTAATGAAAAGTACACCAACAAACAGAAGCATCATAATTATCTTGATGGGAACTAAACCAGGATACCCGAGAAAAAAAGCATTTCTTCATTTAACAAGTGATAGTACTACCACCATATGGACAATGACCGCACAACCACCATGTACTTTTTGTCGAAACAACATGTATACCTCCACCGAGGCATAAATCAAGACAACTTTTCGTGTGGCATTTCCTCTATAATAGTACTAGTAGGTGATGTTGGACCAGCCGACGAACCCTAGCTACTATGCATGGGGAGCTGGGGAGTAGTCACATAGAAGAAAACCGGCACGCAGTGACCTGGGGAGCTGGACCAGTACAAGAAGTTATACCTCAGGTGCGCGAGATGTCATTTAGGCGGGCGGGATCCGCCCACACGATGGTAGCGAACAAGGGCGCAGAGGATCTTCGTCCGCGCCAGCGTCGGCTCCGAGAGGACGTTGCGCATCGGCTTCCTCTGTCGCCGACGGCAACAACGTCAATGCGGCACCTCCTCACCTCGCGCAGCGGACAGGATTCGGCCGGATCTGTGACCATCGGTGTGGAGAGAGATAGAGTGGACACTGTCATCTTGTTTTGATATGGAGAGGGTGAGAGAGCGAGATGCGAGAAACTCTATCAAACAAGAGGCTATAATGGAGTAAAAAAATCTCTCCATAGCAGTGGTTTTAAATAGAATACGCGCGTTCCCAGAAAAAAGAAACGAAAACTGGCGGACAATTTTTCTAACGTACCAAGAAAGAAAACTCGATAAAAAACATGCCCCCGCTTCCAGGTCGCGAGAGTCGTCGCGCACACACACATAGACATAGACATGCATATCCGTGTTTACGTAAAATTCCATTTCCATCTCCATCTCCAATCATATTTGTCCAACTGGCACATTATTTATGTTGTTAATTATATACGCAGCAATATTAACGTACAACATCTCTTGTTTGCGCATGTCCGGACCGCTGCCACGGCCGGTCCTGACCAACCCGAACCCTCTTCATCACCCGCGTGTGCTTCCCGCCCCAAACGATCAGTGCCGCATTCATGCCCGGCCAGAGCGGACGCGACCTCTCACTGGCTACAGCATTGAAGCGGCGCGCCGGCCGAGAGAGCGTCGCCCGCGCCCGGGTGCATGCGGCTGCTCCGCGTTCAAAGGTTGCAATAGCCGGCTACAACATGCATGTAAAAAGTTCTTGGGAGTCTGTGCTACAGCTAGCTGTCCTCCCCCAACTCGTCAATCTCTTCCAGTAGTGCTAGTACTCCATGGCGCGATCCATCGACAAGCAGGCGGGTAAGTTATCGTATACTCGGTTTGCGGTGAGTGGCATGCCGAGCGACCGTGTGGGGTCGAGCCGTCGAGGAGGGTGGGACACGAACACGACAGACGTGATTTAAACGTTGGTTTTTCTCGATGGCGCGATCCAACGAAACGAAACATTGGTTTCTCTCCGTTTCCATTTTTTCTCCGGAAAAACGGAAACTTTCCACTCCATTTTCATTCCTATTCCAAGGTTGCCCCGTTACAACATTCCATCAAATACAAAGGAAAACTAACACGCATGCTGATGCATCTCAATGATTCACAGATCATAGCCAATATTTACTTCACAACTAAAGAAAAAAGTTGTGAGAGCGTGTACGAAAGAAAAACTACTGATGGGGTCACTACGACTTAAACCCTAAACCCTAAACGTAATTTAATTTCCTGGCCAGGTAGAACATGTCGAAGGAAAGACGGCTGACACCCTCGGATCATACGATGCTTTTGTGCAGTTCCACTAAAATCGACCTGAGCATCCCTGATGGCAAAGATATTGAAGAAGTGTGATTAGAATAATAGTACTGGCACTAGTTCATGAGACATAAACTCATCACAAGTAGAAGCCGGTAGAAGTAGAGAAAGATCGACATGGAGATGGAGCTACGTCAGTGGAGCAAGCTGGCTCCAAAAGGAAGATGGACTACCTGAGACGTCGGGCTGTAGCTAGAAGGGCGGTTGGGACGCGACATCGGCCCATACCGCGGTGACCCCCGATTGGGACGCACCGACTGTGGGTTTTCTCTCTCGCCGATGTCGACCGCGTCTATGCCGAACATTGTTCCCTTCCCCCAGCTGCGGGATCGGGCCTGTCGTTCTATGCTTGTGAAGAGAGTAACCTAAGCAAGCAAGCTTGTAGCTTAGGCTCCTGCTAGTGTATATATAGTGGTTTTCTTTTTCTCTCCATATCAACCATTTTATATTGCGTACGTGTCATTCACGAGTGAAATGATGGTGGCTTCTTCCGACTAACTTACTGTGTGATTTGACTGCTCCTTAGTGCCCCCTACACGTACGCCCCCTGCGTGTATGCAACAGTCACACGTACACATGGACGCAAAAACGCGTGCGACGCCCTAATGCATGCATGTCCGAGGACACGACGGAACACACACGGTCACGCTCAAGTGCTCAACCTACACGTGCATGCACACACATACATAGTCAGGGTGAGCTAGTGACCGTATAAACATCGGAAAATATATATATTGAGCGCAATGAGCGTATTATGATTTCCATCGACCGTATTTTTACAAATATACTGTGACAGATAGTGTATTTATCTCGTTTGAAATTAAGAAAATATTAACCGGAGAGGAGGCAGTATGGACTAACATTACTTTGATGTGTCCCGTCAACTTGCCGAACGAGGAGAAGGTTGCAGGACGGGAGAAGCTTGCGCCCGGTGGCTCGCAGGACAAGGAGAAACTTTTGACTAATGCAAGCTCTCCCTCGCTCAGGCGGTGGACGTGCAACAGTTAATTCGGTGTCAGATTGCCAGAAGCATATACTATACTAATAGTGCTATTATTGTTCGACTTTCCAAATAGGCGAACAGCCAAGCGCAAAGTAAACAGGTCAGCAAACCTTGTGGCGCATCTTCGTGCGAACCATGCCGCCATCTTCGAGTGAACCGTGCTTGCTGCACTTTGAATGTGGCCGAGAGCTGGCTTGATGAAACACCTCGCTTCCTACTTCTTTTTTTGCGGGGTACCTCGCTTCCTAGTGACCAGTGTCTTGGTTGATCGTCCCAAGAATGCTTATATATGAATAAAGCTCTCCCATTACCCGCAAAAAAGATTAAGCCATATTAACCGGAAAGGAGGGAGTATGGACTAGCACTACTTTTTGGTGTGTCCCGTCAACTCGCAGAACGAGGAGAAGCTTGCAGGACAAGGTGAAGCTCGCTTATGCCTTTTGACTAATGCAACCTACCCTCAGTGGACATGCATTAGTCCATTCGGTGTCAGATTGTCAGAGGCATACACTGTAGTACCCAACATGCGGAGTACCATCGTTGTTCGACTTCACGAAGAGGCGAAGAGCCAAGGGCAGTAGTACGAGTAGTACTACTACTAGAACCGCATGGTGGAGCGTCTGTACTCTTATTTTTTTATCTCTGATAAAGTACACGTTTATTCTGCAAAAGGGCGGAAAACGGCAGCCCAACATGTAATGAATGATATCGATCAACCAACCATGCTCGATTATATCTTGGCCTCCGTGCGAGCCCGTCTGTGTGTTCTCGCTCCTCGTCTCTCTCAAGGAACGGCGGGTTGGCTCTTTGCCGTCAATTGAGATCAGTTTGCTCACACTCCTATCCCACATGTCAGTGATATGCCAAGAGGAGGTGCGTTGACCGACTGGCCATACGCGTACTTGGTTTTGCACCTTCATACTACTCCTCCCTCTGTCACAGTTTACAGGGCGCGCTTCATTATGATGCATTTCTCTCAATGCATTTCCACCACCAAAGAGACTTTAGACGCGTTTGGTTTAATGCTCAATTAATTAGGGTGTGGTAACCGCAATCAAGTCCTTTTCTCTCCATGTACTGTACTACTACGGAGTGGAGTAAGTGCATGCATGTGTGTACCCGGGGTGGAAGCACTGCATGCATGTGTGTACGCATTATTCCCTCTAGTAATAGACACCGTGCTATAACTACCAATGCTATTTTTCAGGCCGATCGCTAGTTGCTTTGGTCCCACAGATTTTTTTTCTTTTTTCTGAAGCGCGCTGTATAAACAGTGATGGATGGAGTAGTATGAGCGGATTCAAAGAAGAGCGTATTGATGGTTGCTTCTTCAGAGCAACTTACAGTGGGAAAGGTGGGGCTTATGATTTGACTGCTCATTACTCACTATTAATGCGGCGCAATGACCGGGCTGAGCCTCCCATGCGGTTGTGCACTACGCCCTTGGCTCTTAAATATACTCCCGAGTATTTGTCTTTCTAGAGATTTCAACGAGTGACTACTCAAATATTTGTCTTTTTCGAGATTTCAAATGGACTGGCACATACAGATGTATATAGACATATTTTAGAGTGTAGATTCACTCATTTTGCTCCGTATGTAGTCACTTGTTGAAATCTCTAGAAAGACGAATAGAATATTTAGGAACGGAGGGAGTACACATACGAAGCAAAATGAGTGAATCTACACTCTAAAATATGCCCGTTTGAAATTTGTAAAAAGACAAATATTTAGGAACGAAGGAGTATAATTTTGTGCATGGCACATGGACCCGGATGATGAAGAGGCTTCTGGCAATGCTATCAAGCTTCCATCATTTGTTTACATAATTGATGTACTATACAAATAATTTTCTAGCGACATGAAATTGTACAATGGTGTGAGCTTTCAGCTTTTGTTTCGCGTGTCTTGCCATCGATGCTCTTTCGGAAACAATAAAAAACTAACTTCCTTGCTAATGCATGTCAATTATTAGCAGATCAGAGCTAATAATTACATCACAACTAAAGAAGGAGTTGTGAGAAGGTGTTAAATTAAAATTGATCCATGCTTTCATTGGCAGCAACGTCCCCCCAGCTCTGTCTAAATCAACAAGGCATGTTGGGAAAAAAGTAGATGTCTGGAGCATGCAAGATTCCGATCATTTTGTGCAGTTCTACTAAAATAGAGCTGAGCGTCGCTGTTCCAAAGATATTAAGTGTGATTACGATAATAGAGGACTACTGATGAAACAATAAACACACAAATAGAAGCCGGTCACCTTTGCAGTCTCTCTTAAGACTAACTAGTTGGAGAAGATTAGGCTCGGAGTTGGATGAGGAGGATAGAGCAAAACCAATCTCCCTTTGTGCAGTCGCACTGAAATGTAGAGACGTTGCCCGTGTGACATTTTAGTACAACCGCACAAGACAGTCTTAAGAAAAAAGTGATTTGTGCAGTTCACCAAAAGGTCACAATAGCAACGAGTAGAAAGGAAACAATTACTGGCCAATAACAGTTGCTGACACGTGCGATGACAAAAAAGAAGCATATTCCTTGTCCTAAGGGAAGATAACAACACGGTTGTGTTTGTCTAAAACGGTGTGAGGACGAGAATGCAATATGGAAAGTACGCCGGACGAGCTACGTTTTGGGCAAAGAACTATGGAAGATCCACATGCAGCGACGTGGGAAGACGGGCAGTGGAGCAAGGCCGGAGGGGATACCTGGAGGTCGCCGGGATGTAACTAGGTGAGCGGCGGCGGGCGGAATCTGCGAGCAGGTGGCATAGGCCCTGCCGCGCCGGAGCTTGGTTAGAGAGAACGGCGTGTACCGCAGGTTGGGACGTGCTGCCTCGGCACCGTCAAACGGAGAAATGATGCACTTCCTCCCTTTCCCCCGGCGGATGGGATGCGGCCGGATTAGTGACCAACGGTGAGAGAGAGAGAGAGGCCACCGCACTCCCTTTCCCCCGGCGGACGGGATGCGGCCGGATCAGTGACCAACGGTGAGAGAGAGAGAGGCCACCGCACTCCCTTTCCCCCGGCGAACGGGATGCGGCCGGATCAGTGACCAACGGTGAGAGAGAGAGAGAGAGAGGCCACCGCAACCTTGTGTGAGATACTCTGAAGAGCGACAAACCAGGGAGGCAGGCTCCATTGTATATAGTGAGCGGACTACCGTTTTCTCCATAAAAATTGTTTTATATTCTGTGTACGTGCCATTGAGCGCTATAACTTTATTTAGAAATAACGCGGCAACGCGTCAAGTCAAACTTTGTTTCGTGCATGCGTGGTACACGACCTCCCTAGGTAAATAACTGCTACAGGTGTTCAAATTAGCACGTGGGCTGCCATTTCGTAAAGAAATGAGCTCCACCGTATACCCGCGTGGGTGTGGCTGGGCACGAAGCGTGAGTACGTGCACGGTGCACCTATTCTCTTCTTGTATACGTACACCACCTACGTGTGGTTGTGTGAGAGAGATACAAACCTAGAGAGATATAGTGTGTGGGTTCTTGAGAGTTTTTTTTGGGGGCGGGGGTCAATCAAAAAATGTCACATATGCAATGTGTGTGAAATAGAGTCCTGGATATAACATATATATAGAGGGGGCGATCCACGAGAAGAGAGTGGAGGTATCATCGGCTTGCGGTGTCCATAGAATCGAAGAGAGGGATGATGTGTGTGTGTGTGCGCGCGCGATCGATAAAGAGTGCCATTGAATTTGTGTGTGCCCACGTCAAAGATATAGAGTGCCTGGCCTACTGGAACGTGAGATGGGACATGTGTAGTTTGTCTCTGTGGCATGGATACCTACCTCCAGCACTCGACTATCGGTGTGTGGTGGGGGAAGAGGGAGGCCCAATGAACTATAGAGGTACAATGGCTGGTATATGTGTGCAGGAGGAGAGAGGCCTACCTCATGTTTTAAGGAGATCGATCTGCCTCATGTATTAAGGGAGATCGATCGACATCCATGGATATGTGCAGGAGAGGAATAAGGTTGGGAGAGAGACAGAGCTAGAGTGTTGGAGGGGGTGGTAGTGGAGTTGCTTCTAACAAATGGTGGGACAGGCTTGCTAGACAAACGGAGGGCACGCCCGCAATATCAATAAGGGAGGATATGGCTGCTTGTTGTCTGTGCACGTGCATGTGAGAGACGGGTCAGCAGGCATGCACGAATGATGAGGGGGGACGATGTGGCTGTGGTAAGCAAACGTAACTACATAGGAAGATCAATCGCCCTTTATTAGAGAAAGGAGAGACATAACTTGTGAGGTACGTCGATCGATGGGGGGGTAGTTAAAGTCGATCTAGGTATATGTTGGGAGATCGATCGGTATACATGTAACGCCCATGATGCGGCTATATCTCCCACGTGTCGAGGCACGACTAAGAGGCATAACTGCATTGTGGTTTAGTCGCAAGAAGGGTCATCTTCACACAATCCCATGTAATGAACAAGAATGGGATAACGAGAGTTGGCTTACAATCGCCACTTCACACAATACATAAATATAAATCATACATCATCCAAAATCCACACATAGACCGACTACGATCAAATCCAAATGAAAATAAGATAACCCCAAATGCTAGATCCCCGATCGTCCCAACTGGGCTCCACTACTTAACATCAGGAAATGACACATAGTAACGACCACGTTCCTCATCGAACTCCCACTTGAGCTCGGTTGCGTCATCTGCACTGGCATCGTCGGCACCTGCAACTGTTTTGGTAGAATCTATGAGTCACGAGGACTCAACAATCTCACACCTGCTAGATCAAGACTATTTAAGCTTATAGGAAAGGATGGTGTAATGAGGTGGAGCTGCAGCAGGCACTAAGCATATATGGTGGCTAACATACGCAAGTGAGAGCAAGAAGAGAAGCAACGCAACGGTCGCGAAGCTAGAAATGATCAAGAAGTGATCCTGGAACTACTTACGTTCATGCATAACTCAAACCGTGTTCACTTCCCGGACTCCGCCGAGAAGAGACCATCATGGCTACACACGCAGTTGATGTATTTTAATTAAGTCAAGTGACAAGTTCTCTACAACCGGACATTAACAAATTCCCATCTGCCTCATAACCGCGGGCACGGCTTTCGAAAGATAATACCCTGCAGGGGTGTCCCAACTTAGCCCATCATAAGCTCTCACGGTCAACGAAGGATAAACCTTCTTCCAGGAAGACCCGGTCAGTCTCGGAATCCCGGTTTACAAGATATTTCGACAATGGTAAAACAAGACCAGCAAGACCACCCGCTGTGCCGACAAATCCCGATAGGAGCTGCACATATCTCGTTCTCAGGGCACACCGGATAAGCTAAGCGTACAGGTACCCACGTAACCCAAGTTGCCAAGGGACGGTCCCGCACGGTGCTCTAGTTTGGACCAACACTCGGAGGAGCACTGGCCCGGGGGTTAAAATAAAGATGACCCTCGGGCTCGCGAAAACCCAAGGGAAAATGCTTAGGTGGCAAATGGTAAAACCAAGGTTGGGCCTTGCTGGAGGAGTTTTATTCAAGGCGAACTGTCAAGGGGGTCCCATAAATCACCCAACCGCGTAAGGAACGCAAACTCAAGGAACATAATACCGGTATAACAGAAACTAGGGCGGCAAGAGTGGAACAAAACACCAGGCATAAGGCCGAGCCTTCCACCCTTTACCAAATATACATATGCATTAATTAAATAAGAGATATTGTGATATCCCAACATATCCATTTTCCAACATGGAACAAACTTCAACTTCACCTGCAACTAGCAACGCTATAAGAAGCGCTGAGCAAAAGCGGTAACTTAGCCAAACAACGGTTTGCTAGGAAAGGATGGTTAGAGGCTGACATGGCAATATGGGAGGCATGATATAGCAAGTGGTAGGTAGTGCAGCATGGCAATAGAGCGAACAACTAGCAAAGCAAAGATAGAAGTGATTTCGAGGGTATGGTCATCTTGCCTGCAAGGTTCTCAGAGTTGTCGAAAGCTTGATCCTCGTAAGCGTACTCAACAGGTTCCTCGTTCACGAACTCGTCTCCCGGCTCTACCCAAAACAAGAACACAAGCAATGGAACCACAATCAATCACGGGAAATGCACAAGCAACATGATGCAAAACATGCATGATATGCAAGATATGATACGCGATGCATATGCGTGCTCCGGAAGAAAAATGATGAACAAGGCAGTAACTTGGCAAACCAAGCATGCCACTGTAAATATGATATGATTTCGGTCGAAATCGATATAAAGATCACCGAAAACGGATGCACGGTTTGCAAATGGCAAGCAAAACAAGAATGACTCTAATCTGCGATTAACAGCATGATAGCACTTAGAATGCAACAAGCAACTATGCTACAGCACTCCAACATAGCAACAAAGCATATGCCAGTAATCTACAGGAGATGCTTGACAAAATATGAACACTGAGCTATAGCTGGATCACACAACAGAAGGTTCAAACAAGCATGGCCAAAGTGCAAAAGATAACAGGTTCACAGACTTGGTGAAATTACTGGAACAGCATCAGGTAGCATTGTTCAGAGCACGAAATCAACATGCTACAGGAACTTACCATAGCAAAACAAGGCATGGCAGTAATCTACTAAATGCATATGACAAAAGTACCTTACTGACCATAAGCCAAAAAGGACCAGAAGATATGATGGCAACCTTGTAAACATAGCAAGTTTCGTTAACAGGTTTCAGACTTGGCAGAAAACAGAGCATGGCAGGAACAATAATATGAAGGCATCTAGGTGAGCATGATTCACTTACCAAAAAGGAATTCATGACAAAACAAGCATACCTACAGAAAGATGGAATGTTTATGAAGCTATCCATGGCAAGAGCAAATACATAGGATGTATGTATCAACTACAACAAGCTTGGCAAAATTGAATATCATGTTAACAATCTGCCAGAAATATTTTATACTAAAAATAGAGCAAGATTAAGTCATGCTATGGCACTCCATAATTGCAAACAAGGGCATCAATGGATCAACTACAACAATATCTACAAAACATCCTTCTTGAACATTTCCAAAAGGAGCATGGATAGCTCTGTAGCCACATGGATACATAGCAACAAAATAACAGCAGTCACAGACTTGGAAATCACTGTCCCTGAAATCAGAAACATTACGGAGCCTAGTTTGCATGCTTGTGCTAGTCACCACAGAGATCACAAAAATACATGGCATACACCTCTGTAAAGATGGCATGGCATACATCAAAACACATGTAGAGCTCATACTCATAAGATGCACAGATTAAATGAAACAAAAATAACAAATCCTCAAGTTCTGATAAGTAACAGCAGTTAACAGAAACTAGCACTCTTGCACCAGAGATTTGGCATCAAGATGGACTCAAATGAACATGGCACAATGGAACAAAATGAAGAGCATCTCGAGGCGAACATTTCGATATATTACATGCACGAAACGGAGCTATATGCAGAGAGTTATGATGCGATGAACATGAGCATGTAATGCAAAAACTTAAAAGACTTGGAGAATTTCGGGGGAAATAGAAGTCAACCCTAGGGTTCGACCCGATCGGATCTGGGTCGAGGGAGCTCGAGGCGGCGGCTCGCCGGAGCTTCGGCCGGAGCGGGAGGAGCTCGGGAGGAGGCCGGGGGACGCCGAGGAAGGAGGGGGCCACCGGATCCGGGCGCGGGGAAGAGGGAGGCGCGGTCGTGGGCGGCCCCGGCGACCTCGGCGGGCGCGGTGGCCGCGGTTGCGGGCGGCGGCGCCGGCGGGTACGGC
>NC_057796.1:37856373-37866283 GCF_018294505.1 Triticum aestivum
GGGGCGCGGGCGGAGCCGACTCGGGCCGCGGGGGCCGGCTGCGGGCCTCCTGGGCTGCGGCGGCGGGGCGTACGGGGCGCTGACGTGGTGGCCTCTGAGTGGATGGGGGCGGCGGCGGCTTTCGTCCGGCGTCGGGCGGACACGTCCGGCGCGGAGGGAGAGGCTAGGGTTTCGGGGATCCGGAAATTTTGGGGAGTCTCACATATTTATAGCTAGAGGGAGCTAGGAGAGTCCAAATGGAGCACGGTTTTCGCCCAGACGATCGTGATCGAACGGCCGAGAGCATGGAGGTGACTTAGAGGGATTTTGGGCTTATTGAAGGGGGGTTTTGCTGCAACACACAAAACAGGACTTTGCGGTTACCCGGTTAACCGTTGGAGTACCAAACGAGCTCCAAATGGCACGAAACTTGACCAGTGGTCTACCGGTGGTATACCAAGGCCACTTGACAAGACTCGGTCCATTCCGAGAATGTTCAACACCCGCTCACGAAAACAAAACAAGAGGGGTGCGCCGGAGGTGGGAGTGCCGGATTGCAAAACGGACAACGGGGAAAATGCTCGGATGCATGAGACGAACACGTATGCAAAATGAGATGCAAATGATGACATGATATGAGATGCATGACATGAACAAAATGCAGAACGAAAAACAAAACCCGACCATGATGGGAATATCATAACACATAGCCGAAAATGGCAAGAGTTGGGGTTGCAAATTTGGAAAGTTACATCTGGGGTGTTACAACACTCCACCACTACGAGAGGATCTCGTCCCGAGATCTAGGACTGAAAGAACTCCGGATATTCGGAACGGAGATGGTCCTCGCGTTCCCAGGTGGCTTCTTGGTCGGAATGGTGCGACCACTTCACTTTCAGGAATTTGATTGACTTGTTGCGAGTCTTGCGCTCAGTTTCTTCAAGAATAGCAACGGGGTGCTCATGATAAGACAGATCTTCTAGGAGGTCAATCTCTTCGAAGTTGATGGTGCGCTCAGGAGTCTTGAAGCACTTGCGAAGCTGTGACACGTGGAACACATCGTGCACGTTCACGAAGTTGGAAGGAAGCTCAAGTTGATAGGCGAGGTCGCCTCTTTTGCCAATGATCTTGAAAGGACCAACGTATATAGGGGCAAGCTTCCCTTTGATACCGAAGCGACGAGTGCCTCTCATTTGAGAGATGCGGAGGTAGACATGGTCTCCGATCTCGAAAGCCACATCACGGTGCTTACTATCATAGTAACTCTTCTGACGCGATTGCGCGTCTTTGAGATTTTCACGGATGACTTTACACATTTCTTCAGCCTTTGTGATTAAGTCATTGCCAAGAAGTTGGCGTTCACCAGTCTCTGACCAATTGAGAGGAGTACGGCACTTTCTGCCATAGAGAATCTCGAATGGGGCCTTGCCCGAACTCGCTTGGAAGCTGTTGTTGTAGGAGAACTCGGCATATGGAAGACAATCTTCCCATTTCATGCCAAAGGAAATGACACAAGCCCTGAGCATATCTTCAAGAATTTGATTGACTCGCTCGACTTGGCCACTAGTTTGAGGATGGAAAGTTGTGCTGAAGCGAATGTTGGTGCCCATGGCCTTCTGGAAGGAGTCCCAGAACTTATAAGTGAAAATGCTTCCACGATCTGAAGAAATAAATTGTGGGATGCCGTGCAAGGAGACAATTCTGGAGGTGTATAGCTCTGCCAACTGAGCTGCTGTGATGGATTCTTTGATTGGAAGGAAATGAGCCACTTTAGAAAGCTTGTCGATGACAACGAAGATAGCATCATTTCCGCGCTTGGACTTGGGAAATCCAGTCACGAAGTCCATTTCGATATGATCAAACTTCCATTCTGGGATAGCAAGAGGTTGGAGGAGACCAGCTGGTTGTTGGTGTTCTGCTTTCACTCTTCGACAGACATCACATTCATTCACGAATTGCGTGATTTCTCGCTTCATTCGAGTCCACCAATACGACTTCTTGAGGTCATGGTACATCTTCGTACTTCCAGGATGAATGGAAAGAAGAGAATTGTGCGCCTCGTTCATAATGACTTCCTTAGATCACCTTTAGGAACCAGAATCCGGTCCTCGAAGAATAAAGTGTCTCTGTCATCAATGCGATAGCACTTGTATTTGGAAAGACCCTTGTCGATACCACGTTTCACCTTCTTCACCATGGTATGCAGGAGTTGTGCCTCACGAATTTGATCTTCCAAAGTAGGAAAGACTATGAGGTTGGCAAGAAAGCCTTGAGGAACAACTTGGAGATTCAGCTTGCGGAAAGCTTCACAAAGATCTAGTTGGAATGGCTTGAGAATTAAGCTGTTGCAATAAACCTTCCTGCTCAAAGCATCTGCAATGACATTGGCTTTGCCTGGAGTATATTCAATACTCGGATTATACTCTTGAATCATTTCGACTCGTCGAGTCTGCCTGAGGTTGAGGTTGGGCTGAGTGAAGATGTACTTGAGACTCTTGTGATCGGTGAATATGTCCACTTTTCTTCCCAACAAGAGATGTCTCCATGTTATTAATGCATGGACAACTACCGCCAACTCAAGATCGTGAGTGGGGTAGTTCTTTTCGTTGTGCTTCAACTGACGAGAGGTATAGGCCACAACTTTCTTCTCTTGCATTAACACAGCACCGAGACCTTGAAGAGAAGCATCACAGAAAACTTCGAATGGCTTGGATTCGTCAGGAGGAGTTAAGACAGGAGCTGTGACGAGTTTCTCTTTGAGAGTGTTGAAAGCAACGTCACACTCAGGAGACCAGACATACTTCACATGCTTCTGGAGGAGGTTGGAAAGAGGCTTTGCAATCTTAGAGAAATTCTCAACGAATCTTCGGCAATAGCTTGCAAGACCAAGAAAACTGCGGAGCTGCTTGACATTCTGAGGAGGTTCCCAATTCACAATTGCGGACACCTTCTCGGGATTAACAGTGATGCCCTTGGCAGAGATGATATGACCAAGGTAAAGAACTTCATCAAGCCAAAACTCACATTTGGAAAACTTCGCATAAAATTGATACTCTCTTAGCTTGTCGAGCACCAATCGCAAATGTTTGGCATGATCCTTCTTATTCTTGGAGAAGACCAATATATCATCGAGATACACCAGGACGAATTCATTGGTATAGGGGTTGAAGATGAAATTCATCATCCGAGAGAATGTTGGAGGAGCATTGACAAGGCCGAAAGACATGACAGTATATTCATAAGAACCAAAACTTGTTCTGAATGCTGTCTTGGGAATATCTTCTTCATGAATGCGAATCTGATGATAACCCATACGAAGGTCAAGCTTGGAGAACACTTTAGCACCTTTGAGTTGCTCGAATAGCTCATTGATGTTGGGAAGTGGATACTTGTTCTTGATTGTCTTCTTGTTCAATGGACGGTAGTCGACACAAAGTCGTTCCGTGCCATCCTTGTTCTTGACAAAAAGAACACCACAACCCCATGGAGCTGAACTCGGTCTAATGAAACCCAGACGCTCTTGTTCATCGAGCTGTTTCTTCAATTCCTTCAGCTCCTTGGGTCCAAGCTTGTAAGGACGCTTGCAAACGGGTTCAGTGCCGGGCTCAAGATCGATAACGAACTCAATTGGCCGGTGAGGAGGCATACCCGGAAGCTCTTCTGGAAAGAAATCTTGATACTCACAAACGACTGGAATTTGAGAGGTGGCATTCAATTTGCCCTTCTCATTGAGAGAAAACAACCGAATGGTTTTATCACGAGCGGCATAAATAATCACATCCTCAGAAGAGTGTGTCAATTGAATTTCCCTGGCAGCACAATCAAGTTGAGCCTTGTGCTTAGAAAGCCAGTCCATCCCGAGAATTAGATCAATATCCGTGTCACCAAGAACAAAAGGTTTAGACAGAAATTTATAGTTGCCCATCTTGATAGAAACATGCGGAATCATTGTGGTAGCCCTCATAGAAGAGCCCGGAGAAACAACTCCCATGGGTTTTTCCAACATTTCCGAAATGAAATCATGCTTTGCAACAAATGATCTTGACATGAAACAACACGATGCACCAGTGTCAAAAAGAACTTTTGCAGGAAAGTCATTAACAAGAAGATTACCCATTATCACATCAGTAGATTCCTCCGCTTGAGCTGCATTCATCATGTTTACCTTTGTAGACTTGGGATTATGCTTGACCACTGCATTGCTGGAAGATCTGACACGAGGAGGAGGCGGAAGGCGCCTTTGGTTGAAGCACTTGTTAGCATAGTGACCTTTCTGCTGACACTTGTTGCAAGTCACCTCCGAGAGTGGACGATGATAAGGAGCATTCGCCTTTGGAGCTTTGATTCTGAGACTTGTTCTGATAGCCAGAGTTGGAAGAGTGGGAAGATCCATGGCCACCTTTGTTCTTCTGCTGGTAAGGCTGACGAAACGAAGGAGGAGGAGGCAACCAGAACTTCTGTTGCTTAGCAGCCACTAGTGAGGAAGAAGAAGACTGAACTGCGTCCCTGACTCTCTTCTTAGAAGCCTCACACTTGAGCTGAGCAGCCTCTTGCTTCAGAGCCATATTGTAGAAATCATCATACTTGGTCGGCTCAAAAATCACGAGAGGTAATTGCAGATCTTCTCTGAGGCCACTTCTGAATTTATAGATCATGCTCTTTTCATCAGGAACGTCTTGCTTAGCGAAGCGAGCGAGTTTCTGAAACTGAGTATTGTATTGATACACGGACATGCTGCCTTGCTTGAGATTGCGGAACTCCTCACGCTTGCTCTCAACAACACTTTGTGGAATGTGGTGAGCTTTGAAGTCTCGACGGAAATCATCCCAGGTAATCACACGACCTCCTCTGGAATCTTTGTATTGTTGGTACCACTCGGCAGCTTGATCCTTGAGTTGAAAAGAAGCAAACTTGACAAAGTCCTCAGGCCTGACATTGCTACATTCAAAATGCTTGTTGATGTCCACGAGCCAATCATCGGCATCTGTGGCCTCGGCATAGTAGCTGAAAGACTTGGGCTGATTTGCGAGAAACTGGTTGAGGTTAGCGAAGTGAGGCTGATTGTTGCCTTGGCCTTGATTTCCTTGATTGCCTTGCCCTTGGGTGCGTTCTTCCAAGAGTTGCAGAATCATCTGAGCATTGGCGTTGGTGGCTGCCATGATAGCTTGCCATGCCTCCGGAGGCGGAGGTGGTGGCGGAGGGTTCGCCTGACTCCCTTCATTGCGTTCCGGATTCTGACGCGTTGGCGGAGCCATCCTGAAGAGGGTGACATCCATTAGCATCTTGATAGAGAAATAGACAAGTAGAATCAACGGATAGAAATTGCAACATATAGTCTTCACAATAAACATTCGAACGAGGATGAACGAATGAATTCCAGAGTAAATCATCACACTTCCATAAGTTGAGAAGCCACTTAGAAAAAGGTATGGAATCAACATTTGCCTTCGAAGCAACTCGAATACCACAAATCAAAACAAAACAAAGTATTGGCTTGCAGAATAAGCCGGAACAAACATATGATAGAGATTTCGTCCGAAGTTTTCGTGGTGGGGCCCGCACGGGCTCGATCGTACAGCACCATCATGTACAAGGCAGTGCACATGACATATGAAGCGTCCCCGAGTCGGCATAGCCAAGGACTCTTTAAGACACTACGAGACCACTGTAAAACCAACAGTGGAAAGGCGGACCACTAGACGTCGAACCCCAATCTCATATCATGCGTCTGTTAGAAAGATATCCTAGGAGCTACTTGAATTCCCACTTATAAACTCCCGAATCTTTCTGGTTATGCAATCTGGTGTTGGGGATACATGGGACACAAAATATATCACCTAAACTAGCAATCCCTAGATCCAGCTGTATCCATCTGTCAACACATAACCAAGAAACCTTTGGAAATCGTGTACCTCAACCTTCGAAAAGCATCCGTTATACGAGTTATGGCAATACTCCCGAACTCCCGCCCCAGTACTGGGTGGCGTCGAGGTGATCTCACCAACAACTGCATAAAAGAGATTTCAATGTCGGCGAAACTCAGGTATTCCAGAACTGCAACGATAAAATTGTGACGACAACACCTCGTAGCTCAACTCCCCGGGACACTGCCACAACCCCAAAATGTCAGGAGGCACCAAGAACAATGTTCTCGTCACAAAACCATCGTAACGATTCTAAGATACCCGCGTGATCCTAAATTTTTTTAGTGAAATTTGAGGAGAGAAGAGTCAAAACTTCTACGTCAGGAGACCTCACCAGAGCGACGAAGGGACTGAGGAGTAAAAAGAATCCTACTCTCCGATATATATAATCCTAAGACTCAAAACATTTTTGTTCTAGACTCAACAACGGCAGCGATTCGATCAAGCAGGGGGCTCCTAAGTCGGGGATGGCTCTAATTACCAACTTGTAATGCCCATGATGCGGCTATATCTCCCACGTGTCGAGGCACGACTTAGCGGCATAACCGCATTGTGGTTTAGTCGCAAGAAGGGTCATCTTCACACAATCCCATGTAATGAACAAGAATGGGATAACGAGAGTTGGCTTACAATCGCCACTTCACACAATACATAAATATAAATCATACATCATCCAAAATCCACACATAGACCGACTACGGTCAAATCCAAATGAAAATAAGATAACCCCAAATGCTAGATCCCCGATCGTCCCAACTGGGCTCCACTACTGAACATCAGGAAAAGACACATAGTAACGACCACATTCCTCATCGAACTCCCACTTGAGCTCGGTTGCGTCATCTGCACTGGCATCGTCGGCACCTGCAACTGTTTTGGTAGAATCTGTGAGTCACGAGGACTCAACAATCTCACACCCGCGGGATCAAGACTATTTAAGCTTATAGGAAAGGATGGTGTAATGAGGTGGAGCTGCAGCAGGCACTAAGCATATAGGGTGGCTAACATACGCAAGTGAGAGCGAGAAGAGAAGCAACGCAACGGTCGCGAAGCTAGAAATGATCAAGAAGTGATCCTGGAAATACTTACGTTCATGCATAACTCAAACTGTGTTCACTTCCCGGACTCCACCGAGAAGAGACCATCACGGCTACACACGCAGTTGATGTATTTTAATTAAGTCAAGTGGCAAGTTCTCTACAACCGGACATTAACAAATTCCCATCTGCCTCATAACCACGGGCACGGCTTTCTAAAGATAATACCCTGCAGGGGTGTCCCAACTTAGCCCATCATAAGCTCTCACGGTCAACGAAGGATAAACCTTCTCCCAGGAAGACCCGATCAGTCTTGAAATCCCGGTTTACAAGACATTTCGACAATGGTAAAACAAGACCAGAAAGACCACCCGATGTGCCGACAAATCCCGATATGAGTTGCACATATCTCGTTCTCAGGGCACACAAGATAAGCTAAGCGTACAGGTACCGACGTAACCCAAGTTGCCAAGGGACGGTCCCGCACGATGCTCTAGTTTGGACCAACACTCGGAGGAGCACTGGCCCGGGGGTTAAAATAAAGATGACCCTCGGGCTCGCGAAAACCCAAGGGAAAAGGCTTAGGTGGAAAATGGTAAAACCAAGGTTGGGCCTTGCTGGAGGAGTTTTATTCAAGGCGAACTGTCAAGGGGGTCCCATAAATCACCCAACCGCGTAAGGAACGCAAACTCAAGGAACATATACCGGTATAACAGAAACTAGGGCGGCAAGAGTGGAACGAAACACCAGGCATAAGGCCGAGCCTTCTACCCTTTACCAGATATATAGATGCATTAATTAAACAAGAGATATTGTGATATCCCAACATATCCATGTTCCAACATGGAACAAACTTCAACTTCACCTGCAACTAGCAACGCTATAAGAAGGGCTGAGCAAAGGCGGTAACTTAGCCAAACAACGGTTTGCTAGGAAAGGATGGTTAGAGGCTGACATGGCAATATGGGAGGCATCATATAGAAAGTGGTAGGTAGCGCAGCATGGCAATAGAGCGAACAACTAGCAAAGCAAAGATAGAAGTGATTTCGAGTGTATGGTCATCTTGCCTGCAAGGTTCTCAGAGTTGTCGAAAGCTTGATCCTCGTAAGCGTACTCAACAGGTTCCTCGTTCACGAACTCGTTTCCCGGCTCTACCCAAAACAAGAACACAAGCAACGGAACCACAATCAATCACGGGAAATGCACAAGCAACATGATGCAAAACATGCATGATATGCAAGATATGATATGTGATGCATATGCGTGCTCCGGAAGAAAAATGATGAACAAGGCAGTAACTTGGCAAACCAAGCATGCCACTGTAAAGATGAGATGATTTCGGTCGAAATCGATATAAAGATCACCGAAAACGGATGCACGGTTTGCAAATGGCAAGCAAAACAAGAATGACTCTAATCTGCGATTAACAGCATGATAGCACTTAAAATGGAACAAGCAACTATGCTACAGTACTCCAACATAGCAACAAAGAATATGTCAGTCATCTACAGGAGATGCTTGACAAAAGATGAACACTGAGCCACGGCTAGATCACACAACAGAAGGTTCAAACAAGCATGGCAAAAGTGCAAAAGATAACAGGTTCGCAGACTTGGTGAAATTACTGGACATGACTGGAACAGCATTAGGTAGCAATGTTCAGAGCACGAAATCAACATGCTACAGGAACTTAACATAGCAAAACAAGGCATGGAAGTAATCTACTAAATGCATATGACAAAAGTCCCTTACTGACCATAAGCCAAAAAGGACCAGAAGATATGATGGCAACCATGTAAACATAGCAAGTTCCGTTAACAGGTTTCAGACTTGAAAACAGAGCATGGCAGAAACAATAATATGAAGGCATCTAGGTGAGCTTAATTCACTCAACACAAAGCAATTAATGACAAGACAAGCATACCTACAGCAAGATGGCATGTTTATGAAGCTATACATGGCAAGAGAAAATACATAGGGTGTATTTATCAACTACAACAAGCTTGGCAAAATTGAATATCATGTTAACAATCTGGCAGAAATATTTTATAGCAAAAATAGAGCAAGATTGAGTCATGCTATGGCACTCCATAATTGCAAAAAGGGCATGAATGGATCAACTACAACATTATCTAGAAAACATCCTTACTGAACATCTCCAAAAGGAGCATGGATATCTCTGTAGCCACATGGATACATAGCAACAAAATAACAGCAGTCACAGACTTGGAGAAATCACTGTCCCTGAAATCAGAAACATTACGGAGCCTAGTTCGCTTGTGCTACTCACCACAGAGATCACAAAAATACATGGAATACACCTCTATAAAGATGGCATGGCATACATCAAAACACATGTAGAGTTCATACTCATAAGATGCACAGATTAAATGAAACAAAAATAACAAATCCTCAAGTTCTGATAAGTAACAGCAGTTAACAGCAACTAGCACTCTTGCACCAGAGATTTGGCATCAAGATGGACTCAAATGAACATGGCACAATGGAACAAAATGAAGAGCATCTCGAGAAGAACATTTCGATATATTACATGCATGAAACGGAGCTATATGCAGAGAGTTATGATGTGATGAACATGAGCATGTAATGCAAAAACTTAAAGACTTGGAGAATTTCGGGGGAAACAGAAGTCAACCCTAGGGTTCGACCCGATCGGATCTGGCTCGAGGGAGCTGGAGGCGGCGGCTCCCCGGAGCTTTGGCCGGAGCGGGAGGAGCTCGGGAGGAGGCCGGGGGACGCCGAGGAAGGAGGGGGCCACCGGATCCGGGTGCGGGGAAGAGGGAGGTGCGGTCGCGGGCGGCGCCGGCGACCTCGGCGGGCGCGGTGGCCGCGGTTGCGGGCGGCGGCACCGGCGGGTACGGCGGCGATGGCGGCGGAGGGCTTCGGCGCCGTGGGAGGAAGAAGGAGGCGGGGCGCGGGCGGAGCCGGCTCGGGCCGCGGGGGCCGGCT
>NC_057796.1:37866550-37894299 GCF_018294505.1 Triticum aestivum
ACGTGGCGGCGTCTGAGTGGACGGGGGAGGCGGCTGCTTTCGTCCAGCGTCGGGCGGACACGTCCGGCGTGCGGAGGGAAAGGCTAGGGTTTCGGGGATCCGGAAATTTCGGGGAATCTCACATATTTATAGCTAGAGGGAGCTAGGAGAGTCCAAATGGAGCACGGTTTTCGCCCACACGATCGTGATCGAACGGCCGAGATCATGGAGGTGACTTAGAGGGGTTTTTTGGCTGTTTGAAGGGGGGGTTTTCTGCAACACACAAAAAAGGACTTTGCGGTTACCCGGTTAACCGTTGGAGTACCAAACGACCTCCAAATGGCACGAAACTTGACCGGTGGTATACCGGTGGTATACCAAGGCCACTTGACAAGACACGGTCCATTCCGAGAACGTTCAACACCCGCTCAAGAAAAGAAAACAAGAGGGGTGCGCCGGAGGAGGTGGGAGTGCCGGATTGCAAAACGGACAACGGGGAAAATGCTCGAATGCATGAGACGAACACGTATGCAAAATGAGATGCACATGATGACATGATATGAGATGCATGACATGAACAAAATGCAAAACAAAAAACTAAACCCGACCACGAAGGGAATATCATAACACATAGCCGAAAATGGCAAGAGTTGGGGTTACAAATATGGAAAGTTACATCCGGGGTGTTACAATACATGCATGTGTGTGTTAGAAGCAAATGAGGCACGAGGAGAAGGATAGAGAGAGAGGGATGCATGTAGGAGGTGGTACGAGAGGCATACTATATCGAGGGGGGAGAGTGTGCGAGTATGAGAACGATGAAAAGAGTGGTGGGAGTGAGGCATGGACGGTGACAAGAGAAGAGGGGAAGCTTGTGTTTGTGCTAGGCACACCTGGCTAGAGAGGCATATCGATCGATGTGTGCCGTAAAGAAGGAGCCGGGGGGCCTACACACACCGTGGGTGAATGAGCTGAACTGAAAAGACGAATTTGCGCGATGGAGCTAGAGAATGCTGAGGGAGGGTGAGAGGGACGCGGGCGTGTGCATGCACAAGAGAAAGTTAGCGCTAGCTACAAAGATAAGAGGGTTCTGTGGGTGTAAAAGACGAATAGAGATCATATATACTTCATTATAAAAAGCGAGTTTGGATATTTGAAGAATTTATCATAGTGTTTCAAAGCGACGCATGTGTGAATATATATAACGGTGCTACACATGGTGTGGTTATGAACATGTTATACTACATATAATATATTTTATCTCTACTGTTATAAAAAACGGAGTTGTTGATGATGGTGTGCCTGCCATCCTGCATTATAGGCCGTCCTATTTATATCTGGCGGATAGCAAGGAAACTATGATGGTTGAAGTTGGCAACAATCATGATTGTAGATTCTTATTGAAATAGAGAAACAAATTCAAATTTAGTTCGAATTGCAGCGGTAGTATAGACATTTGGAATGCACTAAAATGTTGGTATGAGTAGGTTACATGCATTATACAGCAAGCGAAAAAATTTAATCGGACATAACATGGATTCATACTCCCTCCTTCCATCTATATAAGGCGTAATGAGATTTTTAAAACCGCCTTTGACTATTGACAAGATTAATAGTACATGACATGCACAATGTGAAAATTATATCATTGAAAGACCTTTCACAGACGAATTTAACGGTGTGCTTTGTGTAAGTTGCATGCCATATATCATTGCTCTAATATTTGGTCAAAGTTAGCATCGAAAAACGCATTAGGCCCTATATAGATGGAAGGAGGGAGTAGCTTTGAATAGCATTTGTATAGTAAAACGGGGCAAGACTCTCTCTTTGTGTGGTGTGAATAGTTTTATTTTTTTCATTTTCTTTTTGGTTGAGGGAAGTGCGAATTGATTTGGTACGTACAAGTACAATATTACTAAACGTTAGGCTTGTCCCTAAAATTCAACCCGCGTCTTGTTATATCCCGAAAATTCAGATATCGTGCTCCCAAAACCGGCGCCTTCACAACCCGCGCCTTGCTATCCCGAAATTACAACACGCGCGAAAACTCCCTCCAGCTGCCAAATCCCGACACGCGAAATCCCCCTTCTAACCCTTAGCCGAAAGGGCCGCTAGTTCGAATCGGTGGGGGGTACTTTTGTAACACACCCTATATTTTGGACAAGCGCGTCCCTAAGTCATGCTTCACCCCGTCCCATCGCCCCCTTTTCGCCATTCGAAATCCCAGGCCGCCATAACCTCTCCGCTCCAGCCGCGAAACCCCACCCTCCTCCGTCCGCCACGTCACCGCTGCCCAGTCGGAGCCTCTTCCCCGACGACGTCGTCCACCGCAACAGCTCGACGTCCCTCGTCCACCTCCCCGGATGAGGATCCTCGTCCATCTCGCCGTCCCGCCGGTTCAGCCGCCCTGTCCTCCACCTCCAAGGAGCTGCTCTGACGATCACCTCATCTATCGCGGCTGCTCCATCCCCACAGCGCCGCCTTAACCTGCTCCACCAGAACCGCAGCATCCTCACCGACTCCTCGGACGAAGCCGAGGCCTACTCAGCGCCACCAAAGAGGTTGTACACTCATCGCATCGCACCTTCTCCTTAACTCGACCTCCCGGCGCTGACGGTGCTCCATCCCGCACCCCCATGGAGCGGCTACCTTGAAGCCGGCGCCGCGGGCGACATCTCCATGGCGGCTCTCCCCCAGTGCGAGGCCCCTTCGGCAGCGGCGTCCATACCTGCCGGATCTGTTTCTGCTGCTCTGGCTCTCGCTCGCTCGCTCGAGCTGCTGCTGCTGCTCCGGCTCTCGCTCGATTGCTCGCTCGCCCAGCGGCTGCTGCTGCTCTCCCCCTCACTCGTGTTGCTGCTCTGCTCCGACTAAGCCACACTTCAGTCGACTGAATCGACTTTTGGGTCAATCGATTTTCAGGGGCTGGGGGGCTCACCGGAGTTAAGGAAGAACCACCCGCAGCGGGGACGGGGGCTCGCCGGAGAGGTACCCTACTATCTATCTTAGGGTTCAGGGTGGGGGCGGGGGGCCTAGAGGGCTGGCCGTGGCGGCGGTGGCAAGTTGTTTCGGGGCGGCGAGGTTGCGCTGGGGCCGGCGGTTCGGTCGGTGGTGGCTGGCGGCTCTGGGGGGTGCAAGTTGAAGATGAACTGCAGGCCCTCCCTAAACTACATATCAAGTGCCTCTCTGTTACCATTGCGTTCAGTTTCGACAGTAGCATTTAGATTCCACAGTAAATTTCAGTTTCGACAGTTAAGTTCAGAGTCAACAATTTTTACCTCATCTGTTGTAGTCAGGTGGTTTTTGGTGATGTTAATTTTACATCCATTTGACATCATCTATTGGAGATGCTATTAGAATCCCACTTGAGATTGACGATGTATGTCTTGTGCTGCTTCAGCCTTGACGTCTTACGGCTCACCGGAGCTGCTCCAACGACAGAACGATCCATCACAATAGAGCAGTGCCCTGGACGCCGTCTACAGATTCCTCAGATCTCCCTCCACACCTCCGACAGCCACCTCTGCCTCAACTACTTCAACGACCAACCCAATGATGCTGAGGTCGACACGGCTACGGCAAAGAGGTTGTACACTTGTTGCATCACTTATTACTATACATTCACGTCGATCCATTAGGGCTATTTTGGTTCAACGGAAAAACGTCGATCCACTGGTTGTTACCATCACTCTAAATTTCTGCATGCTCTCCTTACATAATCTCACCATATTTTTTTCGTTTGCATGTCAGATATTGTACACAGTCATGCTGAACATGTAGAGAAAAAGAGAAGAGTTTTGCGCGGCAATGCAATGTCATGCAGACATCGCTCCATGGTGGGTTCAATGGCAAACCCTCCCCACCCCTCTCCACATTGTAATCCAGATGAAGAAATCTGTTCTGAGGCGGATTCAGACGTCGCTGACCACTCCTATTTACCCCCCAAGGTGTTTGCTCTACCTTGGCATGATGATGTTAGTCATATCATGCATATGTTGCCTTGAAGTGCCTACTTTTGACATCATATATGTCATCTGCTTAGTTTAGACATGTTCTGTAATGCCACCTGTTTAGTTTCTATATCATATATGGGAATTATGCAGTCTCATGTCTTTCAACCAGCCATAATATATGTGAAATGTGCAATGCCATCCTGTTTAACCAGGCATCATATATTTGAATGATATGTTGCCCATCCTTTTCTTCATTACATTTCCATTTGTCGACAATGTTTGTACATTAAACTACTCTTCCTGTGAATCAGCCATTTGGGTGGGAGATGGAAAAATTTGGAGTGAAAACAAGGCCTTCAGAGCAGACAGTGCTACCTGTCGAAGCAGATCTCTTGTTGGGTCCCGATAGCTCCTCAGAGATGGATTCAGAGACAGATGATCAGTCCTATTCCCGCACGGAGGTGTATGCTCTAACTTGGCACGGTTATACTGCTCATATCATGCATACGGTGTCTTGTATTGCATAGTTTAGACATCATATACACAATATTCAACACCATGTTCTTAGTTCAGACATCATATCGAATGCCCTCTGTTTAGCATATAAATCACATATGTGAATTAAATGATGCGATCTTGATTACTTAGATAACATGTAGGTGAATTATGTCATGCGATCCTGTTTAGTTATTCATCATATCTTTGAAATATGTTATGCTATGCTATCCAGTTTAGATAGACATCATATATGTGAAATTATGTCATGCTATCCGTTTTTGTTAAACAATATACATGTCAACTATTTCATGCCCTCTTTTTTCCACACTATCTATTGCATCTGTCTCTCATACAATGTATGTACATGCAACTATGTTTCCTGTTTATCAGCCATTTGAACTGGAGCGGGTGATGACAGTATCTAGCGGACTAAAAACACGGTCTTCAAATAAAACAGTGCTACCTCTTGGTGGAGATAGCACCCCGGTTGTACATGCACAAGAACCAGCCCTACCATACATAACCCAAACTCTCGCAGATTGTACCCCTACTGCGATGGAGAGAAAACCAGCTTCACCCAATCTAACCCCAACCCCGGCCGATAGTAAGACAATTTCTGTTGACACAGCACCATCTCCACCACAGAGCTCTCAAACAAGAGCAGTTAGTAAGGCAGCTCCAGTGCCCAAAGGGCCAGTACTATCACCGCGAACCCCAACTCCACCAGTTAGTACGCCTATTCCTGTGGAGGAAGCACAACCAGCTAGTCGTAGTTTAGCATCTATCGCATTTGATGTTATTAAATCGTATGAGCGTATCTTCCCATCTTGGAAATATTATACTGAAGATGAAGGAAAATGCCAGTTGCAGGTGTTTGTCCAGGAGTTATGTGTAAGTAATGTTATTCATGGCAATTACTTTGCTTCGTCCCATACATCCTACCTCCATGATGGTTATAATACAACAAATTTTCCCATTTTTCTCTATAGAGAAGGACCGATTTGGAAACTCAGGATGAGGTACCCTATGCTAATACCTCTGCTATCTTCAAGAATGCTTGGTGGCAGTATCGGAATTACCTGAAGAAAACGTACTTCACGGGCAAAGAAGCTCATCACATTCCCTTACGTTCTCTTGTGACACATTTACTGGACGATGAATGGGAACGCCTTGTTCTGTACCGGTCCCAAACCAAGAATGTGGTAAGGTCTATGAGCTCATTTACTATTTTTTTAGTATTATATTCTTGCGTCTTACTGTACTCTGTTCATGTAGAACAAGCGCCTAAACCTGAAGAACAATTGTTCTAATTTAAGATTCCATTGCTATCATATTTCAAAAAAGCGCTAGGCGTTAATTGTGTGTTTTGCCACCGCCTTGCGCTTTACTGACCAAAGCGCATGCTTATGTGCAGTTATGCGCAATGCGTTTTGCCAACGCCTCGAGCCTAGGCGTGCCTTTTTTAACTATGATTGCTTTGCTCTTATATCACTGTATTTACTCATACAAACTTATTTTTCAATTGAAGGATCCAATCGAAACTCCAATGGCACAGCAGGTATGTTGACGCATGTTTCTTTAACAAGTTTGCTCTTATCAATAGCTCTGTTGATTTCAATTTCAATTGTGTATACAGTTGACTTTCATATCATGCACATTGCTAGCATCACAACAGAGCCAATAGTGTTGTTGTACATGTAGACCCGTGGTACCCATCTAAAATCTTGTTGTGCCGTGTACTTTCCCACGCTTTGTATTCTTTCACTGCTGCTTTGTCTTGAACTGATATGATTTGAACCGTGTCTCTATTTTGATTTGGCAAGACAATGCAGTGACCATAGGACATAGATATATGTTTGTTTGATGCTTTTATTATGTACTAGCACTTGGCAATAGAAGACTTGGTAGTTTAATCCTGTCCACCTTACTAATGAACTTGTTCACCGAAATGAGTTTCATATACTAGTACATGCTAAACTTGTTATGTGTCTGCTTGTTTCTTCTTTTAGAATGCTGACAGAATATTGGGGAAGAGTGCCTTATTAAGCAATGGTAAAGGAAGTAATGCAGATAAGGTTCAGGATAGTTACACATCCTTGTTGGTCTCCAACAAAGCTGATAAAAGAGCTAAGGAAGACTATCTTGAAGACAGCGAGACAACCCCAAAGTCCTGTCTTGGTTTTGTGTTCGAGTTACTGGCCACTACCGCTTGCACAAGCTATTCAAACTCACTGTCTGAATCAGTTCGGTTTCTTGAGTCTCAACTACAAGCTGAAAGACATCGATCAGCTGTGCTACGACAAGAAGCGGAAGGACTGCGGAAGTCCCTAGAGCATTCAGATGCATACTTTCTGGTGCAACAGCAAGCGTTGGAGGATTTTAGCGCCAAACAGGACAAAGCTAATCATCTTGCTAAACTTATCGCCAGCATGGTGGATACCTAGGATAACGTTTCTTGAGCTCTCCTGAAGTTGTTTCAGTTATGCTCTTGTTTTGCTGCCGCGTTTATTTGCGCTGGTGGCCAATTTTGACGGCCAGTGTATGTAATGTGCTGCTTTGTTCCCTATTTGTACTGGTGGCGAACTTTGATGCCCAGTGGATGTAATATGTGTAATAGCGGTAATAGGCTAGCGTTAATTGCTTGCTTATTTATTTCCTTATTGTCTTGTTTAGTTGTTTGCTTGTAGTCACTACAGTCCTTTTTCTGATTTTTTCTAGTGGCCACAATAGCCTATTTTTGGTAACTAGGCCAAAATAATCGTGGCAACACACAGACTGTTGTAACCATGGGCCTCCTGCAGGCCGTATGATCCATGGGCCTTCGTCCGGCTATAGGATCCATCGGCCTTCTATACGGGCCTTAGGGTCCATGGGCCTTCTACGGGTTGTAGGGTCCATGGGCCTTCTACGGGTCGTACGATCCATGGGCCTTCTACGGGCTGTACTATCCATGGGCCTCATACGGGCCGTAGGATCCATGGGCCTTCTACGGGGCGTATCATCATTTCGCCAATCATGGGCCATACTATTCATGGACCATAACGGGCCGTTAATAGGCTGTATTTGATAACTCTATGAAAACAGCCCAACGGGGTTTTTTGACATGAAAACGGCCCAACGTATTAATGTTCCGCAAAGGGGCGACTGTAACGACGGGCTGAATTTGGCCCACAAGCAGAAAATGACAGTAACGGGCCGTATGTAACCGAATGCTACAAATGAGCCCAAGAATCAATGGGCCCTGAGAAGGCCGAAAGATAACTTGGGCTGGAAACGTCCCAATGGAATAATGGGCCGTTAATGAGTATAAAGTGATACACTGTTCATTACGGGCCAGTTTCACCACAGGCCGTTAATGGGCCAAGAGTTACAAAGGTCCTCATATGGGCCGAAAGAAGTCATGGGCCACACATGGGCCGGAAGTTAAAACTGCCTGAATCATATTGGACGGCCCAGATGACGCTACTGGGCCTAATTCGGATAGGGCATAACGGGCCCTGGGTTAGCGGGCTGTAAATGGGCTATATGCGAACAGGCCGTTAACAGGCTTTCCGTGGGCCGGCCCGCCACCTTTTGACCAAGTCAAACGGGACGGCCTTTTCACAGGAATGGGCCTCTATTGGGCCGTGCCATGTGTCGCCGTATCATAGGCACCTTCGGTCCAATGAGCGGATGACATCTGTCCCAACGGTGAGCCGACACGTGTTTCCTCCAGCCAATGATGATTTTACACGTGGAAAATCCCCATTGGTCGGGGCTGTTAACGGGTTATCGGATCCAAAACCCGACCCGATAGCTTAACGGTGTTCCGTTACGGTGGATGCCACGTGTCGGTCACCCTTGACGGAAGCACTTCTATGACGCGCGATTTATCGTCATGGAAGTGGGCACTTCCGTGATGATAATTTTGGTAATGTCATGGAACACTTCTACGACAGCACAGGTATGACTATCTTGATTCTGTCATAAATTTGTCATGGATGTACATGCATGACAAAAAACACGACCTACTGTGACAAACACGTATCATGACGGAAGTGTATTTTTTTGTAGTGTATGTATAAGTTCCAATAGCTCGGACGCCCTCTCGCAACTCTTTGCGAAAAGGAGACTTAGTCATCTTGCCTAGCAAGCATGATTCACATATCTCGAACGACCCGAAGTCGGACGAAGTTAGGAGCCCATCATCATGGAGCTTCTTTATGCGTTTCAGACTAATGTGTCCAAGCCGGCAATGCCAGAAGTATGTCGGATTTATCTCATTAGGCTGATGCCTCTTGACATTCACGTTATAGACTGGTTCTTGTTCCAGGTTCAATATAAATATCCCATCAACAATGGGTGCATACCCATGGAACATACCAATCAAATAAAACGAACAACCATTGTCCTTTAAATTGAATTCATAACCCTGACTCATCAAACATGAGGCAAAAATAATGTTCCGACTAAGTGCAGGAATGTAATAACAATTATTCAATTCCAAAATAAATCCAGAAGGAAGCTGGAGCTGCATCATGCCGACCTCCAACGCAGCAACTCTTGCTTTGTTGCCGACCCTGATGTCAATCTCCCCTTGTGCCACACGCCTAGTTCTTACTAGCCCCTGCATCGAGTTGCAAATATGAACAACCGATCCGACATCAAATACCCAAGAGATACTAGGTATGTCAGCAAGGTAAATGTCTATAACATATGCAACAAGTGTACCTTTGCCTGAAGCTGCATTCCCGGCCTTCTTGCCATGCTCTGCAAGCCACTTGCTACAGTTCCTCTTCCAGTGACCAGTCTCCTTGCAATGATAGCAAATGGTCTTCGAGTCCGGTCTAGACTTCGGTGCAGCGGCGGAGGTTACCATCTCCGTGCCCTTTGCCTTAGCCTTCTTCTTAGGCCAACTCTTCTTGAACTTAGCTGATTTCTGCACCATCAACACTTGATGCGTGCCTTTCTTAATATCCTGCTCTGCCACTTTTAGCATCCCATGCAATTCAGTGAGCTTCTTATCCATGCCATGCATATGATAGTTCGAGATGAACGTCCCATAGCTGGGTGGAAGAGAACCCAGAACTGCATCAGTAGCCAGCTCATCCAAGAGCGGGAAGCCCAACCGATCCAAAGCTTGCACATATCTGATCATCTTGATCACATGTGGGCTCAGTGGATCACCTTCCTTCAGCTTGCAATCCATCAAGGATCGCCAGACGTTGAACCTTTCGGTCCTAGCCTGTGTCTGAAACATGCTCTTGAGACTCTCGATCATATCGTAAGCCTCAACATTTTCGAAATGCAGTTGCAAATCGGGCTCCATACAAGCCAGCATCAGACAGCTGATCTTCGTTGATTCATCAACGAGTTTTTGGTAGGCATTCTTAGCTGTGGCACTAGAATTATCGACAGGTTCCTCTAGAAGTGGATCCTCTAGAACATGTTCCTTTTTATCATGCTTGAGAACAATTCTCAGATTTCTATACCAGGTGGTAAAGTTTGTTCCATTCAGTTTATCCTTTTCCAGAATTGATTTCAATGCAAAGTTGGGTTGAGCAGGTGGTGCCATTGATCTACAACAGAAAATATGCAATCACTAAGCAATGTGTTTATGTAGAGTAATTCAAGCCTTAAACAAAAATTCTCCCACTGAAGTCAGCATCCCTCCGCAAACTCTCAGTGATTCAGGATCCGACTAGCACATGCGACTAGTGAGATTTAGCATCATTGCTAGACAACATGCCCATCCGATAAGCAACTCCTTGCTAATCGTATCTCTATACGACTCCTGTCGGTTGGGAAGGTATCTCATACCCCGGCCCCCAACCTTCTTTGCCACAAGGCCCAAAACCGTTTTGATAGCCTTGTCAAGTTAACCTGATGCAGTGCATGTCCGTGTCCAACACGAACCCTTCAGTTCAAGGACATCCAGCAGCACCTCAATTCTTATGAGCCCGCTACTAGACGTATTTGACGTGCGAAGGTGCAACATCGGGGATGGCAATTTGCTTGATATTCAAGAGGGATCTTTCTACCATTCTAACATGCATAGAAAACAAGAAGCATAACAATCACAAATAAACATATATTGTGAAATAGTATGGCTCCTTCATGGACGTTCTTCCAGGTCGGCTCTGACTCCGATGACCATCTAGGAACTCCATCTTGTTTGTCACGCCCGGACGCCAAGCCATCAATCTGATCTCTATTATCCAACTACGACAACTAGTAATGAATTTTACATAGAGCCACAAGTCGACACATAGGTCGTTATACAATATAATGACAGCACTTTGGCTCCTGCCGGCTGACAAACATGACGAGCAGGCCATGTATAAATTACACACATGCATCACATACACATGAGCCATACTATTCATATCAAACCTGCAAAACAAAGTTATGCATAGAATCGCATTCTACCGGTTTGTGTGTCGGGTATGAAATACAAGGCGCTACGCACACGGCGGTCCTCATCGATCTCGATAGACAGAAAACATAGCCTTATCAATCCCCATGTGCAGTTGATCTCATCAACCGTGCACATAGCCAATCTCATAAACGACGACAGATCTCATTTGCCGCCTCCACATATCTAATATGCATACGATCTGAATCCAAATCCTATAGCAAAGGCTCTGATACCACTGTTGGGTTCTACCATAGGGTGCGTCGACTGCAAATTAAAATTTCCTACGCGCAGAACAGCCAAGAACATGCTACGGGAGATGGACCACAGTTCGTTACCACTAGACACGCAGTGCCGTGCAGCGGAAGAAGAGTTGGGCAGCGCGTCCACGTGGATCGTCTCCTCCTCGTCCGATCTCCCTCGAGCAGCCGGTCGTTGGTTCCCACGTACAGGATCGCCGGAGCGGCGCAAGTGCACAGCCTCTAACGGTATCCGCGCGTGCGGGAGGAACACCGTGCGGCGGACTGCTAGGTCCGATCACACAGTCGGCAACGAGTGGAGGTGGCTATTCGCAACACATGCAAACCCTAGTGATAACGCCGAAGCGATCAACCGCGTGAGTGTGCCGCACCTCCACTTTATATAGGCGTCCGTCGCGGGCTCAACACTTGGGCCTCGCACGGACCCTAAAGCCCATAAGTCTACCCGGCCACAATCCGAATACAGCTCGGATCACATCCGACCATTGTCCTCGGATCCTACCTTGTAGGTTCCTTCCCTTAAGCGCGCGACCCCTTAGGTTCAAGCCGGCTTGGTCGCAGTTTGGATCACCTCCAAACTACATGGCTGGTAGTGGCCTCTAGCAAGGTGTGCCGACCACCAAGCAGATGATGAAGCTGGTTAGGCGAACCTGTACATCACACTTCCATTCCTTTTGCCACACGATATGTGTTGTCGAGCTCAAGGCGAGTCTGTCATCCTTGTGCTAGCCCGATCTCTTTCTCGTTCCAGTGATGCCGACCACAAACTGTATTATGTCATAATCCACGTCGCATGGCCATGCTTATCTTGGACGGATCACACGAGGGGCCCAGAGTATATCTCTCCTGATTGGAGGGGTAAATCCCATCTTGCTCGACCACGTCTCGCAGCATGGGTCTAGACAAACCCAAAACCTTTCTTTGTAACTACCCAGTTAAGGAGTAGCGTTTGGTTGGCCCAAAGCAAGTCTGTCACCATCCCGAGTACATGCGTCAGCTCAGGTCTTAGGACATAGAACGTATGTTGTACTAGAGACTCACAGATGACATATCGCTGCGTCTCATAGTTGGGTCTGTCCGACTCAGACCTTATCTCGACTCGGATCCGACTACGTTGAATCCGACCAGACCTTTCCAAGCCCATATTATCCGGTTAGCATCCAATGCTCCATGGCTAGTGAGACCAAGCCATCGACCGTGTCATATGCTAGTCTAGTTGGCTGCGCGTCCACACAGCCCTTTCGACTAGGGACCTTTTTGGACAGTTATCATACAATGCATAGTCCCACAAACAAGTCACGTACTTCTTGATACACATCATTGATAATGTCCAAGGAATATCTTTCTTCATAAACATATAGGAAATATCATCATACATGATTGTCTCTAGGGCATATCTCCAACATAATCATCATCTGATCTCGAGTATTCCTTGTCTTCACAAAGATCTGCATGCCACCACAGAGGTGCCTCCCGAGCCCTGGCCCAACGTGGTTGATGGTGTTGGAGACCGCGGGCTCAAGGGCGGCTCGCTTTTGTTGGTGTTTGGGCGTGATGCCCTGGGAAGGGTCTTGCCGGGGCTGCTGAGGCCGTCCCCGGCAAGGGTCTTGCCGGGGGAAACTGCTCCGCCCCTCTGCTTCTTTGCGTTCTTGGCCTTGGCGTTGTCTTGATCATCTTGGGCTTTGGTTTTACCTTGGTTCACCTCCCCTGTTCTGCTTGGTGCGGCCGTGGGCGTGGCTCCGACTGTCCTTGCACAGGTAAAGGGGTACAAGGGTGCGCCCCTTCTTTTGTACACTGACAGGAGCCCCCGGGCCTGGGCCACACACAAGCGTGACATGTTGTTGGGCCAGGCCCAAACCGGTGCAAGGGCAGGTGGGGCGGTTTTTACCGTGGTAAAACTTTTCGCGTGCTGTGCTTCCCACGACCCGCGCGCGACGTGGTGGGGTGCGCGTGACGTGGGCGGCATGCATGGGGCAGATCCCGCATGCATGCGTCATATCACAGTAAAGAGGCGGCTCGCGCCTTGCCCGTAAAAGAGGGAGGCGTGGAGGCGCGGCTCATTTACTGGATGGACTCGGGTCGCGGTCTTCAAGGCACCCACGCCCCCCTGATCACGGGGCGGGGAATGGTCGCCTCACCCGTCCTTTCGACCCTGCATGCGCGCCACGCGTCCTTCATGTAGGTGGCGAACTGTGGGGGCGGGAAACCGGGCCGTCGCTGGTTAGAGCGGCTGGTCGGTCCTGATTCCCTGCGCCCCCGATGGCTGGATTGGCTGAGCAGGGCGGCTGGGTCTCGACCCCGCCCCTTTATAAAGAGGGGGAGAGGAGGAGCGCCACCCCACATTCTTCAGTATCCATCCTTCTTCACCTTTGCTTCTTTCTTCCATCTACCATGGCAAGAGGAGGTTCTGGGCCTTCGATGGTGGCAGCGAGGGTAGCTGCTCGTCAACGCGTCCCTCCTTCTCCTGAGCCTGTGGTGGTGGAGCCGGCCGCGAGAGGAAGGGGGAGGGGGCGTGGCCGAGGTCGCCGTGGCGGTTGGGGGAGAGGGGCGCGAGGCGGCGTGGCGGTCTTGCCTCCGCCAGCGGTGCCTCCCGTGATGGAGGGTCACGTCGGGGACCGGCCCCGCAAGTTCTTCGTCAAGCTGCGCTGGCCACCGCGTCGTCTTCTCCGTCTCCCCACCCCCTTCGCAGCGGAGATGGAGCTCAATCCACCCCAGACCGTTAGGTTGCACATGAGGGGCTGCGGGACTAGCGGTACGCGAGTCGGCGTTGACTTCCCCGCCCCTCACGTCATGTATCTCTGTCGCGGGTGGAAGACGTTCGCCCGCATCCATAGCCTGACGGTGGGGCTCGTGCTCTATTTCAAATTAATGGAGGGTGGCCTGCTCTCCGTCAACGTCTTTGGAGATCTTAGGACTCGCCTGAAATGCTGCGTGGAGAGCTCTTTCGACGATGAAGACTCTTCCTCGAGCGGGAGTGACGAGGAGGACAGCTACAGCGGAGATGAGGGAGCTGGGCGGCAGGATGCTGACTCCGACTTCGACTGACCGCGTTGCTCCTCCCTCGGCACGCACCCTACTAAGGGCCATCCTCACCAAGCTCTCCTTCGGGGTGCTCCCCATCGTCTCCTTGGGCGGCTAGTGTAGGAGGGCTGGAGAAGGCGAAGAAGGCGGGTGGCGGCTCTTAACTCGGAGTACGCGGGCACCGATGCCTTCATCACGTATTGGTGAGCCGCTGCCTCATCTTCCAGCCTTCTGCTCCTCGCACCTCGCCTAGGCGCTCTTTTTGCCCTCCCGCTGTCCTGTTCCATCTTCTGAGGAGAGGGACAAGAAAGAGATTACAGGCATCTTATCTCTTTTTTTAGTCTGTAAGCCTTCGGGCCTTGTTAAATTTAAAGCTTGTAATCCCCCTTGTTCATGTTTTTCTTTCGGTACGAACTGTACCTGTATGGGACTTTTTTAATGAAAAGGGGTGTTTGCCGGGTTCTTCGTGCATGAGCGAGGCCCATGCCAAGGAGGAATCCTTGTTATTTTCATAATAAAAGTTATCGCCCGGCAACAGGCCTTGCCGTTTCTCTCCTTCGGCCGACCGTTCTCGCGCTTTTGGCAGAGGCAGGGGCGAAGTAGAGTTGGCTCCTCGTTCATTTCTTCGCCACCGCAACTACTACCAAATTCTGACCCAGGAAGTAACTCTCGGGCACAAGGAAAAAGGGAGTACGGTGGTTTTAAGACATAAACGAGGCTCCACATGTCCCAGTTCCATACGGAAATGTACAGCAGGGGGATGAAAAACTTATCTGAATCCGCAGCCCCCGGCAACCTTGGCTCGCCGTGGTTAGATCCTCACATCTTCAGCCCCCGGCAGGCTTGCCTTGCCGGGGTCGGGGCGTTAGTTTGTTCTCCTTTTCCCATGTGGCTCAGTAGAAGTGACCTGCGGACCAAAGAAAACAGAAAAGACGCACACCGACCTCTAGGCTAGGGGTTAGTCGCCACTAAGCACTATCAACCCTAATCAAGGAAGGGACTCAACCTAGCATGCATGCTATAACTTAGGGCACCAGCGCTTCGTTTATTTATGCTCAGGGTCTACGCCTGGCTTTGTACAGAGGGTTACATGCCTTGCCGGCAAAGCTTGTACAAAAGGTGGCTTGCTGGGGGGCCGGCAAGCCGCGCCTTATGGGTAAAACATGCGAAGATGCTCAATGTTCTAGGAATTACTCACTGGGACGGTATCTTCGGTCTCCAGGCGGACTGCGCCGGGCCTGGTGACTCGTATTACCCGATAAGGGTCTTGCCACATCGGCATCAACTTGTTGGTATTCTTGGCCGACTGAGCGCACCGAAGAACAAGGTCGCCTTCCTCAAAGCTTCGGGCATGAACCTTGCGGCTATGGTAGCGGCGCAAGGCTTGCTGGTAGCGTGCTGCTCTCACAGCCGCCCGAAGACGATCTTCCTCAAGGAGCATTGCATCATCTTGCCGCAACTGCTCTTGCTCAAGCTCATCATAAGCGAGCACTCAAGGTGACCCGTATATGAGTTCCGTGGGGAGAACTGCCTCTGCCCCATATACTAGGGCAAAGGGTGTCCAACCAGTGGCTCAATTTGGCGTCGTTCTGATCGACCAAAGAACCGCTGACAATTCATCAATCTAGCGCCTCCCGCTCTTTTGCAGCCTGTCAAAGGTCTTCGTTCTCAGGCCTCCCAACACTTCAGCATTCGCCCTCTCCGCTTGGCCGTTGCTCCGGGGGAGTGCCACGGAAGCAAAACAGACCTTGCTGCTAAGGTCTTGAATGTACTGCATGAAGGTGTGGCTTGTGAACTGCGTGCCGTTGTCGGTGATAATTCTGCTCGGCACACCAAAGCGGCAGACCAGTGCCTTGAAGAATTTGATGGCTGACTGTGTTGTCACCTTCTCACTGCTTCCACTTCCGGCCACTTTGTGAACTTGTCGATTGCAACATACAAGTACTCAAAGCCCCCGACAGCATGGGGGAAGGGGCCCAGTATATCGAGCACCCAGACCGAGAATGGCCAGGAGAGAGGGATTGTTTGAAGGGCTTGAGCTGGTTGATGAAGCTTCTTCGAATGGAACTGACACGCTTCACACTTGGTTACTAGTGTCGTCGCATCCTGGAGGGCAGTGGGCCAGAAGAAACCTTGCTGGAACACCTTGCCGGCAAGGGCCCTCGACCCTATGTGGGAGCCACATATGCCTCCATGTATCTCCGCCAACAGCTCCAGTCCTTCCTCCCGGGGGATGCACTTCAATTTCACACTGTTCGGCCTCCTCCTGTACAGGACGTCATCGATGAACTGGTCCAGGGCGGACCGACGGGCTACTTTTTCCGCTTCTTCCTGCTCCTCAGGACGCTCCCCTGTTTGGAGGAATCAGATGGTATGCTGTGCCCATGTCCGAGCCTGGGGCTCGACGGCAAAGACAAAAGGCATCTCTTCCGCCATGGGAGTGGCTGTCTCTACGGCCAGGGCTTGATGCCCTGCCGGAGCCAGTTGCTCTTGGGCAGGCTCAGTGGGCACGACAACATCCTTGCCGGCCGTCCCAGGGGCTCGGCGGGAAAGTACTTGCGGGGACCTGATTTCCTCCACTTGTTCTGCCCCATTGATAGTTCGATGGATGGCTGAGTTAACCGGAGCAAAAAGGTACCTGGTTCTACAGGTAGCTTGAATGCGGCACGCTTCGACAGGTAATCGGCGATATCGTTCCCCACTCGGGGAACGTATTCCACTTGGATACCGTCAAAGAGCTCCTCCAGCTTCCTCACCTCATCTACGTAGGCCTCCATCAATGGGCTCTGGTAATCCTTGTTGACTTGACTGACGACAAGCTGCGAGTAACCTCTGACGATCAGCTTCTTCACCCCGAGGTCTGCCGCGATCCTGAGACCGGCAAGCAGCCCCTCATACTCAGCAGTGTTATTTGTGGACATCTCCCTGGGGAAGTGCATCTGGACCACATACTTGAGGTGCTCTCCGGTGGGTGCGACAAGCAGCACACCGGCACCGGCGCCTTGCCGCGAGAAAGCCCCATCAAAGTACATGATCCAGTCGCGGTCTGCTTCCTTGCCGGGGAGAGCGGGCTCCTGGATTTCCTCGTCCGGTGTTGAGGTACATTCTGCAATGAACTCCGCCAAGACTCTGCTCTGGATTGTCGAGTTACTTTCAAACTTCAACCCAAAACTTGACAACTCCAGGGCCCATTCCACAATCCTTCCGGTCGCATCTGGGTTATGCAGTATCCGTTGTAATGGGAGGCGGGTGACGACAGTGATCCCGTGGGCTTGGAAGTAATGACGCAGCTTCCTCGAGGCCATAAGGAGGCCGAAGAGCAATTTTTGCACACCGGAGTACCTCGACCTAGCCCCCTGCAAGAGGGAGCTGACAAAGTAAACCGGGTGCCGCATCATCTTCTTCTTCTGCACCACCTCACTCGACTGCGCGGGCAATGCTTTGGTGGCATCAGACCCTGCCGGGGGCCTTGCCTTGCCGGCACCAGGCCCTACCGGGGGCATCTTTGGCTCGCCATCCGCTAGGTCTGCCGCCGCCACTGCCTCCTCGTCAACCTCCCTTTGTGCCACTAGTGCAGCGCTGACCACTTGATTTGTCGCCACTAGATACAGCAGCAACGGCTCTTGTGGCTTAGGCGCAACCAGTATTGGCGTGGAGGAAAGGTATTTCTTCAGATCCTGCAACGCCGCCTCGGCTTCTAGGGTCCACTCCATTGGGCCTGCCTTCTTCAAGATTTTGAAGAAGGGAAGGGCACGCTGGGCGGACTTGGAGATGAATCGGCTCATGGCGGCGACGCAGCCGGTGAGCCGACGCGCATCTTTGATCCGCTTGGGCGCCTCAGTCTGCTCAATAGCTTTGATTTTGTCCAGATTTCTTCGATCCCACGTTGCGACACAAAGAATCCGAGAAGCTTGCCGGACGGAACGCCGAAGACACACTTCTTAGGGTTCAGCTTAAGGTTGATCTTGCGCTGGTTGGCAAATGTCTCTTCCAGATCTTGCACAAGAGTTGGCCCGTCCTTGGTTTTGATCACTATGTCATCCATGTATGCCTCCATATTTCTATGGAGCTGGGGTTCAAAACCAAATTGGACCGCTCTTGCAACCGTCGAGCCAGCACTCTTCAACCCGAAAGGCATCCGTAAAAAGCAATACGTACCACATGGGGTGATGAATGCTGTCTTCTCTTCATCTTCTCTTGTCATGAAGATTTGATGGTAGCCCGAGTAGGCGTCCACGAATGACAACAGATCACACCCGACCGTGGAGTCAACAATCTGGTCGCTGCGCAGCAACGGGAAGGGGTCCTTAGGACAAGCCTTATTGATATCTGTGTAGTCAATACACAGCCTCCACTTCCCATTTGCCTTGTGCACCACTACCGGATTGGCCAGCCACGTTGGGTGGAGCAGTCCTCTCACCAAACCCGCCGCTTCCAATTTCCTGATCTCCTCTGTGATGAACTGCTGCCTCTCCAGAGCCTGCTTTATGACCTTCTGCTTGACGGGCTGCGCATGAGGGCAGACAGCTAGGTGGTGCTCAATCACCTCCCTGGGAACACCGGGGATGTCGGATGCTTGCCACGCAAACACGTCGACATTCGCCCGCAGGAAGGTGACGAGCGCGCCTTCCTATTTGCTGTCAAGGGTGGATCCTATAGTGAAGGCCCCTCCCATGCCATACTCCTTGACGGACACCTTCTTGGTCTGGGGCGGCTCGGCTCTGGATTTCTTGCTCTTGCCGGTAGAGCTCTCTGGCACGTCCTCAATGGCAGCGCAACAGTCCGAGGAGGTGTGCTTGCCGGAGTGGGTGCGAGAGGTCTTGCCGGACTTCTTCTTCTCTCCCGGGTCTTCAGCGGCAGGAGCAAGTGCCTTGATGGTAGCTGCTGCAACTGCTTCCCGGTAGAGTTGGTCAGTGCAAATCAGCGCGTCCTTCTTGTCAGAGGGGACAGAGATGATGGTCAATGGCCCGGGCATCTTTAGCATGTTGTAGGCGTAATGTGACGCCGCCATGAACTTGGCTAGTGCCGGGCGGCCGAGGATCCCGTTGTAGGGCAAGGGGATCTCGGCCACGTCGAAAACGATCCTCTCCGTCCTGTAGTTCAACTCTCCTCCAAACGTCACGGGCAGTGTGACCTTCCCCTTCGGCTGGCTCCTCCCCGGATTGACCCCTTGAAACGCGCCCATTTCCTCGTGGTCTCCATCAGGAATTTGCAGCCTCTTGATCACGACGGGCGAGATCAAGTTCAGGCCGGCCCCGCCATCAACCAACATCTTGTTCACCTTGAGGTTGCGTATCGTTGGTGAGACCAACAATGTCAAACACCTGACCGCGGTTGCGCGGTCAGGGTGGTCCTCGGCTTCAAAGATGAGGGGCGTGCTGGACCATTTTAGCGGCTTCTGAGCGTCGAACAACGGCTCCGCTGCTGTAATATCACGCGCCCACTGCTTGAGCTGGCGGTGAGAAGTATGCAGCAAGGCGCCACCATCGACGCACATGGCCTCCGTAGCCTTCTGCAACTCTTGCTCACCGGACTCGTCGTCCTCGTCGTGATCATCGTCTTCTTGTTTCTTGTCACGGCCCCGGACGGGCCTCTCTTGCTGGTTGTCCTTGCCGGGGCGGCTTCCTTGGCCGCCACGCTTCTTGCCGGATCCCTCGGCACCGTTCTGACCTTTCTCCTTGTCCCGCCTTTCATACTCCGCCTTTTGCTTTTCAGCAAGCAGCTCGACTTGCCGGCAGTTCTGGAGGTCGTGGCCCTTGGTGCGGTGGATCGGGCAGTACTGCTTGCCGGAGCCCCTTGGATTGTCGGCAGCTGCTAAGGCCCGGCAGGCGGCGCACCCGGCAATCTCCTTGCCGGGGCCGTCTGCCTTGACCTTCTTGGCAGCGCTAGTGTCGTCAGATCCCTCAACGGCAAGCACGGCCTTGCCCTTGCGTTTCCTGTTGCGACGCCGTCCCTTCTTCGTCGGGGTGGCGGCTTCTTCGTCAGTAGAGTCGGTTTCCGCGCCGGCGTCTTCGCCGGGGTACTTCCTTCCCTCTTCAGCCCGGGCGCATCTATCGGCCAGAACGTAGAGTTTGGCCACATCCTTAACCTTGGTCATCGCCAACTCTTCGCGCATTTTGCGGTTGCGTACGTTCTGATGGAACGCGTTGATCACAGCGGCGGGATGAACGTCGGGGATGTTGTATTGCACCCAGCTGAATCTCTGGATGTACTTGCGCAGGGTTTCCCCTTCCTTATGGGGAATGATATGCAGATCACTGGCCTGCCCATGAGCTTGGTGTCCTCCTGTGAAGGCGCCAACGAACTCATGGCACAGATCCGACCAAGAAGAAATGGAATCCGCCGGCAAGTGCATCAACCAAGACATAACGTTGGGCTTCAGTGCCAGCGGGAAATAATTGGCAAGCACCTTGTCGTCGCGAGCTCCGGCAGCCTGCATCGCGATGGTGTAGATGTTGAGGAACTCAGACGGATGGGTCTTGCCAGTGTACTTCTCGCCGACGTCAGGCTTGAACATGCGGTGGGACAGCCACTGGAACTGCCACAGCTCACGGGTAAAATCCGTGCAGCCCACCTCGTAAGGTAGGCCGCCGGAGCCGCACGGTGCTGGGTGGTCCATAACGGGTCCCGCCCGCTTGTCCGACTGGTGGCGTGTATCACGCCGGCGCTTAATAGTGGTTCGAGCATCTTCATGAGCTCGTTCTCGAAGAACTTGGCGCTGGTCGCGGTGGGTCCGCAGGTCGGACGATGCTATATAGATGTTATCACAAGCGTCGTCATGACGGGCAGACGCCCGCAGCGGCTGGCGAGGAGGAGGAGAGTGCACCGTGGCCGCAGCTCCCACTACAAAAAAATACACTTCCATGATGATACGTGTTTGTCACTTTAGGTTGCGTTTTTTGTCATGCATGTACATCCATGACAAATTTATGACTGAATCAAGATAGTCATACCTGTGCTGTCGTAGAACTGTTCCATGACATTACCAAAATTATCATCACGGAAGTGTCCACTTCCATGACGATAAATCGTGCGTCACAGAAGTGCTTTCGTCAAGGGTGACCGACACGTGGCATCCACCGTACCGGAACGCCGTTAAGCTATCGGGTCGGGTTTTGGATCCGATAACCCGTTAACAGCCCCGGCCAATGGGGATTTTCCATGTGTAAAATCATCATTGGCTGGAGGAAACACGTGTCGGCTCATCGTTGGGACAGATGTCATCCACTCATTGGACAGGAGGCGCCTATGATACGCCGACACGTGGCACGGCCCAACAAAGGCCCATTCCTGTGAAAAGGCCGGCCCGTTTGACTTGGTCAAAAGGTGGCGGGCCGGCCCATGGAAAGCCTGTTAATGGCCTGTTCGCATATAGCCCATTTACAGCCCGCTAACCCAAGGCCCGTTACGCCCTATCCGAATTAGGCCCAATAGCGTCATCTGGGCCATCCAATATGATTCCAGCCCGTTTTCACTTCTGTCCCATGTATGGCCCATGACGTCTTTCGGCCCATATGAGGCCCTATGTAACTCTTGGCCTATTAACGACCCATGGTGAAACTGGCCCGTAATGAACAATGTATCACTTTACACCCATTAACGGCCCGTGGTGAAACTGGCCCGTAATGAACAGTGTATCACCTTATACCCATTAACGGCCCGTTATTCCGTTGGGCCATTTCCAACCTATGTTATCTTTGGGCCTTCTCAGAGCCCATTTATTCTTGGGCTCATTTCCAGCATTCGTTTACTTACGGCCCGTTACTGTCATTTTCTGCTTGTGGGCCAAATTCAGCCCGTGGTTACAGTCGGCCCGTTTGTGGTCTGTTAATACGTTGGGCCGTTTTCATAGCATCATCAAATACGGCCTATTAACGATGGCCCGTTATGGTCGGGCCATGAACGGACGATTCCAACTCTAGCCCGTTTACGGCCATAATGCGGCCTGTCATTGGCCCATGTTTGGCCAATCGATCATACGGCCCGTATAAGGCCCATTGATGATACGGCCCGTAGAAGGCCCATTGTTTCTACGGCCCGTAGAAGGCCCATTGTTTCTACGGCCCATGGAAGGCCTACTGTTTCTACGGCCCGTAGAAGGCCCACTGTTTCTACGGACCGTAGGAGGCCCAGTGTCACTACAGTAAATATAAGCCCATGGTTATTGTGGCCTAGTTTTAAAAAATAGGTTATTGCAGCCACTAGAAAACCGCAGAAAAATAACTGCACTGACTACAAGCAAACAAATAAACAAGACAACAAGGAAATAAATAAGCAAGCAACCTACACTAGGCTATCACGGCTATTACACATATTACATCCACTGGGCATCAAAGTTCGCCACCAGTGCAAATATAGGGAACACAGCAGCATATAAATGCCGTAGCAAAACAAGTCCAGAACTGAAACCACTTCAGAAGAGCTCAAGAAACAATATCCTGGGTACCCATAATGCTTGCAAGATGCTTAGCAAGCTTATTAAATTTCTCTTGTTTGGCGCTTAAGTCCTCCAGCGCTTGCTGTTGCACCAGAAAGTATGCATCTGAATTCTGCAGGGACTTGCTCAGTCCTTCGGCTTCCTGTCGCATAACATCTGATCGATGTCTTTCAACTTGAAGTTGAGACTCAAGAAGCCGAACTGACTCAGGCAATGAGTTCGAAGAGCTGGTGCCAGCAGTGGTAGCCAGTAACTCGAACACTACATCAAGACAGGACTTTGGGGTTGTCTCAGCGTCTTCAATATAGTTTTTATCAGCTTTCTTGGAGACCGACAGGGATGTCTCACTATCTTAAACCTTATCTGCATTACTTCCTTTACCATTGCATAACAGGGTACTAAAAGAGAAACAAACAAACACATCTCAGGTTTACAATGTAGTATATGAAACTCATTTTGGTAAACCAGTTCAGTAGTAAGGTGGACAGGATAATCGCATGAAACAAACATATATATATGTAGTATGGTCACTGTATGGTCTATATCATTCTAGTTTATGTTGCCAAATCAAGATAGATACAGTTCGAATCATATCTATTTAAGACAAAGCAGCATAGACAGAATATAAGTGTGGGAAACTACACAGCAATAACAACACTTGTAATGTGCATGGCATGAGAACATAACTGTTTATTCAATTGAAACTGAAATCAAGATAGAGCAAGTTACAACAGCAAACAGCCAAACACGTTGAAGAAACAGGTTTAAAACATACCTGTTGCGCCATTGGAGTTTCAATTGCATCCTTCAAATTTGAAATTAGTTGGTATCAGTAAATACAGTGATGCAAGAGCAAAGTAATATGAACCATAGCTACGGATCCTGATCTGAGAACAATTCTTCTTCTGCTTTAAGCGTTGACTTCAGGTTCGGAGTGGTGGTCCTCGTGATTTGGGCACTACAGTTGCCTTACTAACTGCTCGTGTTTGGGTGCTCTGTGGTGGAGACGGTGCTGTGTCAACGGGAACTGGGTGTCTATCTGCTGGGGTTGGGGTTAGAAGGGGTGTAGCTGGTTCTCTGTCCAACTGGGTAGGGTTACAATCTGCATGAGTGTGGATTATGTGTGGTGGGGCTGGTTCTTGGGCAAGTACAACCATCGTTCTATCTGCATCGACAGGTAGCACGACCTTTTCTGAAGACCGTGTTTTTACTCCCACAGATACTGCCATCACTCCCTCCAATTGAAATGGCTGATAAACAAGAAAACTAATGGAATGTATGGACATTGTAAGATAGACAGGTGCAATGGATAGTAGGGAAGAAAACAGGGCATGAAATAATTCACATTTATGTTGTCTAAGCAAACAAAATAGCAGGACATAATTTCACATATATGATGGCTAATTAAACAGGATAGCATGACACAATTTCACATGCATGATGGCTAACTAAACAGGATAGAATGACATACTTCAAAATATGATGACTATGTAAACAGGATGACATGATATAACTATACGATGTGTCTATTAAAGTGGTTGGCATGCCATAAATCACAAACATGCCGTCGATGGAAACATGATGGCATGATATAATTCACGGATAGAATGACATAATTTAAAATATGATGACTATGTAAACAGGATGAGATGATATAACTATATTATGTCTTTAGAAAATGGGTTGGCATGCCATAATTCAGATACATGCTGTCTATGTAAACATCATGGCATGACATAATTCAAATATATTATTTATATACTAAGGAAGTGAGCATATATGATGTGTCAACTAAGGAGATGGCATTCAATATTGTGTATATGATGTAAAAACTAAGCATTGCAATACAACATATGCATTATATGAGTAATATAACCCTGCCAAGTTGGAGCATACACCTCAGGGGGACAATAGGACTGGTCATCTGCCTCTGAATCCTCCTCTGAAGAGCTATCTATAACCAGCAAGATATCTGCTTCAGCAGGTAGCATTGTCTGCTCTGAAGACCTTGTTTTCACTCCAGATTTCTCCATCACCAATTCAAATGGCTGATGCACAGGAAGAGCAGTTGAATATAGAAACATTGTCGACAAAAGCAATGAGAAATACAAAAAAAGGACGGCATGATATAATTCACATATATGACGCTTGCCTAAACAGCATGGCATTGCATAATTCACATACATAATGCCTTGCAACAAGATAACATTGCATAATTCACATATATAATGTCTTGCAACAAGATCGCATTGCATAATTCACATATATGGTAATTAGACACTAAACAGGTGGCATTCACACAAAGCATGTCTAAACTAAGCAAATGACATAGCAATGCAAGATACCATACGCACGATATGAGCAACATAACCCTGCCAAGTTAGGGCATGCACCTCGGGGGGGGGGAATATGACTGGTCATCTGTCTCTGAATCCTCCTCTGAGGAGCTATCGGTAACCAGCAAGACATGCGCTTCGTCAGATAGCATTCTCTGCTCTAAAGACCTTGTTTCCACTCCAGATTTTTCCATGACCGTGCCGAATGGCTGATGCACAGGAAGAGTAATTGAATGTACTAAAATTGTTGACAAATTTAACACGTAATAAAAAAATGATGGCATCATATAATTCACATATAAGATGACTGGCTAACCAGGGTGGCATTGCAAAATTCACATATATGATGCCTGGCTAGACAAGATGGCATTGCATGATTCACATATATGATAAAGTAACTAAACATATGGCATTGACACAAAGCATGTCTAAACTAAGCAGATGGCATCTTTAATGTATGCAGTAAGCAATGCAAGGCACCATATGCATGATATTACCAACATCAGCATGCCAAGTTAGAGCGAAGACCTTATGGGGTAAATAGGAGTGGTCTTCTCCTTCTGAATCCCCCTCAAATTAGTTATCTTCCTCTTGATTACGATCCAAAATGGGTGGAGGGGGCTGCCTTTGCGCCCACCATGGAACGACGTCTGCATGAAATTTTATTGCCACGCAAGGCTCGTCTTTTTGCTCTACATGATCAGTTCCATTGTGTACAATAACTGGCATACGTAGGAATAAAACATAGTGAGATTATGTTAGGAGTGCATGCACAAATCCAGAGTGATGGTAGCAAACTGTGGATAGACCCAAAACCAATGATAGCAGGCAGATAATAGCTTTAGTTAAAAAATACAGATAATGGCTCCTTTAATGTTTGTTTGCAGCCAACATGAAACTCATAGTAGACACCGGAGATTAACCAGATAGTAGACAGATAGTACTGATTGCTGCCCCAATATGTACCCCACAACCATTTAAAAACTCAAGTTTCAGCATTAGTTTGGACCTGACTCGGAGTCTAATAGGTGAACACGACGATAATGTAGCATGTCATCATATTAAGCGACGCATAACGTAAGCAGACACGGAAGAGTGCGACCTCTCTTGCGGACCCGTGTAGTCCTCAAGGTCATCTGCTCAGTTGATGATGGTAATGCAGTTGCCGTGGCTGCCGGCGGCGGGGAAGAAGATCTGAGGCGGCGAAAGACAGTCTGGAGAGCGGATCCCTGCTGTGGTGAACCCTTCCGTTGTTGGAGCAGCTGAGTTGGGGTGGAACACAGCGCCGCAGGAGCAGGACAAACCACACAAGGTTTTCTTTGACACATATCTGTAACAGAAGTAATTGAGTAAGGGCTTGTTTGAATTTGAGGATTCTAACAATGTAGGGATAGGAAATAGACAGGAATAGGATACGAATGCACGTGCAAAACAGAGAATTTAAAAACACAGGATTTCTGCCAATCGGGGTGTTTGATTCAAAACAATTGGAAGATCACAAGATGCAAAAAAGCATGGTGAGATTAAGTCAAACCACAAGAAAATGTACGGTTATAATGCTATTATGCTACTATCTCTTAGTCTTGTGCTTGATGAATAGGAATATGAAAAGGAGGAGAAGTTTAAATTAGAATCCCTACGGTTTTTCTTTCAAGGAGACACTAAAGGAACAAATCCTACAGTTTTCCTTTGCTCCATTCCTTTGCACCAAATTCATGAAAAGTAGTACCATAGGAAACTTTCCAATTCTGATGTTTTTCATTCACTTTTCCTTTCAAGCACTGGCGATTCTAGTAGGTAGGCTTGAGCAAGGAAAATACTATACTAAAAAATGTTTTTGTCCTACTTCTATTACTTTGGACCCAGGCCACTGCCATACTAGCTCAACTCCCAGGCCCATCGACAAATGCACAGCTCAAACGCGTAGAGATAAATAATGATGGCGTTCAAGAGAGTCCATCACGGATAGCTAAGTTGCCTGGTACCTCACTGCTTGTCATATAGTAGGATAAAATAATCGTATTTCCCGTTACTACGAGTGCCCAGTGGACAATATATATAACATGTAGAGTAAAAAAGAGATGCAACAAGTGTACAACCTCTTCGGCGAAGCCATGTCGATCTCAGCGTGATTGGGTTGGCCGGTGAGGATGCTCCGATTGACTTGGCTGTCGGAGGAGGGGAAGAAGATCTTAGGCATCTGGAGATAGAGCCGGAGGTACTGCTCCGCTGTGATGGAGGGTTTCGCTGTTGGAGCAGCTCCGGTGAGTTGTACGACGCTGAGGCTGAAGCAGGACAAGAGAGACAACGAACAACGTTAACCTGAGTGGAATTCTAATAGCATCTCCAATACATGACGGAAAATACATAACCAAAAAGTGCTAGATGTAAAATACATCAGCCGCTCATCTCTGAACTTAACTGTCGAAACTGAATTTAACTGTCGAAACTGAACTTAACTGTCAAAACTGAACTTAACTGTCGAAACTGAATTTTGTTGTCGAAACTGAATTTTGCTGTCGAAACTGAACGCACGAGCAAGGTGAGGCTACACGTCGGTCGACTGACTTTTTCATCTCTGGTCAGTTGATTTTGCAGCCGTTGGATACGAAATCAAGGGCCTGCGGTTCATCTTCAACCTCCACCCCCCTGAGCCGCCAGCCACCACCGGCCAAACAGCAGCCCCCCGCAGCCTGCGGCCGGCGGCGCGCCTCCCCGCCCGCCCCGAAAACACTCCCCACCGCCGGTCCGCCGCCGCCCGGGCCATCCCTCTAGGCCCCCCGCGCCGAGCTTTTTCTCCGGCGATCCCCATGCCACCGCCCCGTCAACGCCCCGCCACCGCCGGCGACCACCGGCCCCATCCTGAACCCTAAG
>NC_057796.1:37894620-37911375 GCF_018294505.1 Triticum aestivum
GATTCAGTCGACTGAAGTGTAGCTAAATCGGAGCAGCATCGCAAGCAAGTGCAAGAGCGAGAGCAGCAGTGCGAGCAAGAGCAATAGCAAGAGCAGACCAGGCAGGGGACCGAGAGCAAGAGTAGAGCAGCAGCGCGAGCGAGAGCTAAAGCAGCAGCAGCAGCTCCTACTGATGTGGACGTCGCCGCCGAGGGAGCGACGCCGTGGAGGAAGTGGCCGGCGACGCCGCCGTGGATGGAGTCGCCCCGTGTTGGCTCGGGACCGAGCACCGACTGCACCGTGAGATCGAATCAAGAAGAAAATGCGGCGGTTAGTGTACAACCACTTTGGTGGCGCCGATTAGGCCGCAGCTTCATCCGAGGAAACGGTGATGATGATGCTCTTCCGGTGGTGAAGGTGAAGACGGCGGTGTGGGAATGGAGGTGGCGCGAAAGACGAGGGGAACGTCGGGGCAGCTCCTTGGAGGTGGAGGACGGGGTGGCTGACCGGCGGGACGATGAGATCGACGACGGATCCTCATCCGGTACGGTGGATGAGGGATGTAGAGGTGTTGCTGTGGACGACGTCGTCGAGGAAGAGGCTCTGGCTGGGTGGCGGACGGAGCAGGGTGTGGGGTTTCGTCACGGGTTTTCGCGGCCTCGATGTACGAATGGGTGGGCGGATGGGATGGCAGTGGGGAACCATAGCTTAGAGACGCGCTTGTCCGTAATGTGGGGTTAGTTACGAAAGTACCCCCACCAATTTGAGGCGGTTCTTTCGGTTCAGGGGTACCACGGGCATTTCGCGTGTCGGGATTTCACAGGAGGTGGGAGTTTTCGCGCGTGTTGTAATTTCGGAATAGCAAGGCGCGGGTTGAGATGGAGGGAGTTGTCGGAGCACAACGAGACAAAGATATATCTTAAATATGTCGGGCTAACAAGGCGCGGGTTGAAGAGGCGGGAGTTTCGCAGCACGATAGATAGAGACGCTAGCTTGAATTTTCGGCATAACAAGGCGCGGATTGAAATTTCGGAAGAACAAGCTTAACGTGTACCCAAAAAAGACAATTTGCACCTCAACACGCACAACACACACACAAATACCATTTAACCTAGAGTAAGCTACACGTGCATTGCACGCATGAGATTTGGCAACTAAATTATGAATAAATACCACATTATAGCATGCATGCTTTGAGTCATATATGCATGATGTAGATGTTCGTTTAATTCTTATTGTTCATTTAATTCAAAATCATCTAGTTTTTATAAGAAAGCTAATCTATTTTAAGATTCATGGAATTGTGCGTCGTAAGACATAAAGTAAAAACAAATAATGGCAAATCATGTAGAAAAACATTTGGGCAATTCTGATACGGAAGATTCTAGAACAAATAAGAAGTGCTTGTGTTTTTATGTTTGTGCATTATGCTTAAGTTCAACCATGGAGTCTTCTAGATTATACATGTGGCGAAATCTGGTGGAATCTAGATGATATCCAATGGCCAGTAGTGCTCAAATTTGCCATCTTTGGACCATCGGATTCGCCTCATCCAACGACCATCTTTCAAAGTTAATGTTACCCGCACACAATATAAAAAAATATAATATATAATATATATATAGGGGTATAGATATAGATATGTGATGCGAAAGCCGCCCATCATCTCCAATTAGAATAGTGTTTCTATGCACGGATGCGGCGTGGCCAAATGATGTCTTCCATCGGTATCTCAAATTCAAGTCAGTCTGACCTTGTTCAATGTGTATACATTATAACATGCTCGTTTCCAAACCACACCGCGCAGATCTCCGTTATATTCATGCATGCATGGGTTTCAAACATCAGGATCTCTTATTCAAATATTTGAATTCAACTTTACATTGATTATGACCTCACCTATTCTTTTACACCCACACAGTAGTCTTCTCTTTATAATTGTACCACTAACTTTCTCTCGTGCATGCATGCACACACACTACCAGTCGGCATTATCCATCGCACGCATGCAACCTTTTTCTTCAGGTCGGTCTCCCATGAAGGCACACACCCACACACATCCCCCTCTCCATCATATCGGGCATTCTTTATCTCTCACGCGTGCATGCGCAACGATCGATGTTCCTCTATGTATGTGTGTATATAGCTAGGTCTTTCATAGTTTTCCACACAAACCGATCAATCGATATATCCAGTGAGGTCTCACCCTCTTTCCCACGTCCACATCGATCAATCTATACCTCTCTATATAAGATTAACATATATAGCTAATACACCCACATTAATTATACATCAAACGTCCCCCTCTCATCATCCATGCCTTCCGCTTCATCTCTCAGACGCGTGCACAATGGCGAAGACAGGGGCAGTAAGGGCCCTTCCCCCTCCCCCCCTAACATCACTATATATCGAGGCTAATATGAATGTGATCATTAGACAATTGCTGCTAAAAATGGTTGAAGTACATGAATTGACCCTCCTCGTAAAGGATTAGCAATGCTTGGCCCCCTAGCTCATTTATTTTTCATGGCTCCGCCACTGCGCGCAACAGCGCATGTGTTCGCCCCCTCTCTCTAAATAACGATCTCGCACTTGTGCATTCCTTCATAGTCTCCCTCCACTCGGCCCCTCGCACCATCTTCTAGCCCCCCACCGGATTTTGCCACATGTACAATCTAGCAGACTCCATGGTTCAACTTAAGCATAATGCACAAACCTCAAAACAATAGTGGTTCTCTTTTGTTCTAGAATCTTCCGTATCATAACTGCCCAAACTTTTTTTCTAGTTCAATTGCATTATTTGTTTTTTACTTTATGCTTTACAACGCACAATTCCATGAATCATAAAATAGATTAAGGGCTTCTTTGATTCAAAGGATTCTCAAAGGAATTTTGGAGGATTCTAATCATTAGGAATTTTTCCTATCTTGGTTGTTTGATTCGTAGTATTTTAAACCATAGGAATTTTTCCATATGATTCATTTGCACTAGATTTCATAGGAAACATCCCATCCACTCAAACCTCTTTGAAAGAATTCTGCATTTTTTCTATGCACAATCAAACACTCGTACAATCCTGTAGGATTCAAGTTTTTCCTATGTTTTTCCTATTCCCGCGTTTTTAGCTTTTTTATAAAAACTAATTAATTTTGAATGAGATGAACTATAAGAATTAAACGAAGGGCTACATCAGGCATATATGACTCAGAGCTTACATGCTATAGTGTGGTATTTATTCATAATTTGGTTGCAAAATCTGATGCGTGCAATGCACGTGTACCTTACTAGTACTTCGAGTATGTGCAAAACACGTAAATTAGAATACCAATGGCACGCTACACATTGTCTCTCTTACAGTTCATGAAGCCACATGGCACATGTGGAGGCGTTGTCGCGACCTCCTTGCGTGGATTGATCATAGTAACGTGCTGCTGGTTCCAGAAGAATGTACTCGTCCCCCCTGAGCCATACTGGCGGTACATGCACGAAGCGAAGATGTGCACGCACGCCATGCACGCACTCATTCCATCGCATGCACACGCGGGTACACGGGCGGACGCAATTTTGTACCAAGATCCACCCCATGTGATAATTTGACGCGTGTAAAGTCGTTCACTTCATTGATGGTCAATTAATATAGTGCATGCAAATTGAGTGGACGTGAGGGCGGAAGAAAGACATTATTACTCCACTGTGTGCATGCGAGTAGTTAAATCGTGGGTTTCTAGTAGTACTTCCATTGGTCTCCTTCGTATTTTGTGCCAAGTTTTGACAGTAACATAATATTTAAGCATTTGAGCAGTGTAGTACTTGAAATTTATGTTCCGCTAAACTCATCGGGAGCCGTTTCGGGCGTCATAACCAAAACCATCAATTAATCTTTACCTTGTTCCCATCACATTCGAAAGCCTGCTCACACCTACTAGTACGTACCAAACCTGAACGTGTTCCCACTATGCAGGTATTAGTACTAGTGCTAGTACTTAGGTTATAAAAAGGGGAACTACCTAACCGAAAATTACTCTACCTTTCCTCCTCACAAGTGCTTCATCTTCGTCCGTCGTTGCCATGGCCGGTGAGCAGAGCTCTAGGTCGAGAACTAATCGTAACAAGGGAGCGGGACCAAGGCTGCGAAAAAAAAAGAGGGCTCGCCGCCACGCAGAGATCTCAAAAGATCTCTCACAGGCAGGCGATGGCTCCCAGGAGCGCCCTAGCCGCGGAGGCGAACATGCCGAGCCGGGGGAGCTGTAGTCGTTATCCCTCGACGGCATGCCCGATCAGCTCAATAAGCAGAAGGAGTTCATCCAAGGCTTGATGGAGTTGCTCAAGGAGAGCGTCGACGACATGCCCGCTGAGCTCAATCAGCAGGGGGAGTTGACCGCCGGCTTGGTGATGCTGCTTAAGAAGAGCATTGCCTTGGAGAAGAAGGCGACCAGCGAAATCCTGCGACTTTAGGAGGACAAGGTGAAGCTCTGCCACGAGATCGACCTGTTGAAGGAGAATATCGCCGGCTGGAAGAAGCTGCATGAGAATAGTAGTTCCTCGATGAAGATGCTGCAGGCCCTCGTCATGGAACAGAAGGAGGAGTTGGCGAAGCTCCGCATCGAGCACCCGGCTGCTGTTAAAGTACGTAATGCGGCCGTGGAACAGATGATGAAGGCTCGCGTCGAGAAATCCCGCGTCATGGACAGAATGAAGAAGATGGCGGAGGAGACGCGCAAGGAGATGGAGGTCCTGGAGGCGATGAAGAAGCAGTTATGACTCCGCGGCGAATTAGATCATTTGGGGTGATAATCTTCCTTCTTCTTTTGCTCCTGTGTTTCATCTTTTGCTTCGGGTGTTTCGCCGCACGTGTCACGTTCTCTGCGAGGCATGAATAGAATGGTTTTTTTAGGGAATGAATAGAACAATGCTAACAATGAGATGACTAGCAAATTAGATCATTTTTATCGCCATATGGCACTGGGCTGCCGTGTTTCGTGCTCCTCTGTCGCAGTACTACTCCAGTGGAAAACTTGAGTATACCGCACGGTTCTTTGCTCCTCCTCGATCAGGTCGTCGGCGCATTTATACGAGCAGTCAAATCACAAGGCCCCGCCTTCCAGCATTAATGAGCCGTCAAATCACAAAGGCCCTCGCCTCTCGTGAGACCGACCAAGCTAGACTGCCCCGCCCTCTAGCCTTTTAAAAAATGTATACTTGTGTACAATAGTAGTATCGATGGATTGCGCCATGGAGCAAAACTTGAAATTAAAAAAAAGGTGGTACATATGGAGAGCGCTCGTCGCCAAATTATGCATATAGTACTATTAAAAAGGCTAGTCACAATAATGGTGTCCAGCACAACCCACCCCTCAAATAAAACTAAGAGGGTGCTTGGATACGTTTTAGTCCCATGACTAAAAGTAGTGGGACTAAAACATGCTAGCCTCACCCATGCTAGTATCCAAATACTAAAGAGGCTAAAATCATGTTAATGAGCATTTATTATCCTCCAAACCCTCCAATCCAGAACTCGCCTATGTTAAAGGAGAGGAGTTAAATGAGTAGAGAGAGGACTAATCCACATTCTAGTAGGGGTACCCCTGACTAAAATTTTTTAGTCTCAAGACTAGTTTTAGCCCCTCTTTAGTTAGGGGTGCTTGGAACTTTAGCCTCTTAAAGTGACTATTTTTAGTCAGACTAAAATAAGTCTCTTGGATCCAAGCACCCTCTAAGCATCCTAGAATTCTTTGACAAAACTAAGCACCCTGAAATTCTTTGACAACTAAAGTGCTGGCTATATGATGTTGGCCATATATATTGTACGTATATAATGTGAAGAAACGAGTGGTAGTACTATACCAACTAAAAGATGAAATGTAAGAAATACTAGTATGTACGTACTGAAGAGTTAAAGTAACGAGAAGAAACATAACATAGTTCTGCTGCGGGCTCAGCACAACACACCCCTCAAATTAAATTAAGCAAACCTGAAATTAAACTTTGCAACTATTCCGGTAGACACTGCATTAGAACCACCATGAGCAACGACACTGCCACCTTACTCGGAGTCCTCATCCACGTCCTCGACTTCGTCCTTGTCCCTTTTCCTCTTGGCCGATACTTCTTTGCTTGAACCGCACACTTGGCTGTTGCTCTTCATCCAACCCTTGTAGATATTGAAGCAAAGGTAGCCATCCATTGCAGCATAGTGGATGTGGTCTATATCTAGTACATTCCGCTGCCATGCATGACGATGAAACGTTTATGGAGGTTTCTCCAGTTTACCGTACGAAGGATGAACCATGGCTCCTGCCATGGTCAGCATTGAAGGCTGACGAGAGGACACCAGCCGATTCTTCTGGAGGTCGAAGGTGTTGCCTACAACGAGGCCTATCCGACGTAGGACTTCTTTGTCGTTACCAAAGTCTACAGTAACGAATTTGACTAGGTTGCTCTCGAGGAAGTGCTTAAAATCCTGGCACTCAACGTCGGCATGGCATATGTGGTAGACCAAGCATAAGTCATGCACGCAAACCTGGATCACGGCGGGCTTCTTCCTCTCTTCGTCCTTTAGATCCTTCTCTCGTCCTAGGATTGTGGTGTACTCAACATCTAGCCCAGCGACCCACTCATCATCTGAGTCTTCGAACATGTGTCCGAAGCGAGAAAGGCATCCTTTCACCGTCGCGGAAGAACGGGTGTAGATGACGTCGAACTCATCGCCGGTGATGCTTCTAACCTTGTACTCACCGCCGATCATGGAGATTTGGGACGCCATGGATTTGGGAGGAGGGTTAGGATTAGTGGAACTGCCGTAATGTGAATGGATGGGACGACTAGGAGCGAACCGCCGTAGTATTGAAGGACGTGCGAGGACGAGTAGGAGCGAACTGCCAGCATGCGAACGGCAGGGTAGTGGCTTTTCCATTCTCCCATGATACGGGCTTCCGAGAGCCCTTGGATCTGAGATCGAACGGTTGCATGGCATGATTCTAGACCTATGGGTGAATATCCTATCCTGGAGGGTTATTCTGCAAATTTTCAGCAACTTAGCATGCGACCGTTTGATCTCAGATGCAAGGGCTGTTAGCAGCCCGTACCATGGTCGCGCCTACCACGACCGTTGCGTCGCTCGCGCCCTTGGAGATTTAACACGGTGCGTTAGGCTATCTGATGTTGGCATGTCATACATAGTCATCACTTAGTCACTCATACTACAACAAGGTTGGCTATAAGTGTATTTTTTTTACTCCTCTCTATCTCTTTCTTCGTACTCCCTCCGTCCCATAATATAAGAATGTTTTTGACACTAGTGTAGTGCCAAAAAAGTTCTTATATTATGGGACACAGGGAGTACTTGTATTTATTGCATTTGCCAAGGAGTGACCTCTTCCAATGAAATGGTGTTGCTAAGTTTGCTTCATTTAATTAGCTATAGACTCAAAATTGTCTTTTCACCTAGGTACACGCGCTTAGCACCGTTTCTTCCTTGGGTCACCAAACTAGTCTCTCTCTTCTTGATTAACTTGCCACATCAGACTTTATGCCTATGTGGCAAGCTTAAGCACCTGTAGGAGCAAGTAAAAGTAAGTACAATAGTGCGCTTTACATGGCATTTTTGCATATGTGGAGGAAAGAGAGGCAAGGAAAAAGTGGAGAAGTGGGCTCTCATGCAAGAGCCAGCCTCTACTACATGGTGGAGCATTGGGAGAGGCACCTGTATGGAGGTGGTCAGGAATCGGGAGTCTCACGCCGGTCGTAGCGCCGCAGTTAAAATGATAATGGCAAGTCAAATCACGGGGCCCCACCTGTCCAGCAGTAACTCGCTGTCAAATCACACAGCCCTACGTTTGCAGCAGCCTACTCCCTCGTCTTCTCGCGTCTCTGTCGAACCGACTAGGCGGAACTGCCCCGCCTACCGCGCAGGAAAAGCCCCGCCCTCGACTTTTAAATAGTATACAGTATACTAATTTTGTATCCATGGATTGCGCCCGCGCCATGGAGCAAAGCGTCTAGAAAACGGCGGTACACATGTACGGAGTATACAGCACGTCCGTCGCGTTCGTGTCGCACCCCAGACGGTCGGTCGGTCTGGCACGCTGCTCTCCGAATGGAACGCACGTCATATTGCGTTTGCACACACATGTGGGACGGCAATTGAGAACCGACCATAGGCACACTCCCCGGCCCCGCAAGTCGGGTGACTTAATAGAAGAGGGAGATGAGCGATAGTACTAGAGAAGTGTTGTAGTATGTTGGTGCCTGGATGATCCCTACAAGACACGAAAGATCAGTTCGTCCATGCATGTCACCAGACTCCAGCAAACACGCCTGGATTGGCTATCGTCTACATATCGTGCAGGTTGTGTTGTACATGGCTGTAGTTGTGGTGAGAAATCTAAAAAAAGGTTTCTTGTCATCTCGCAAAATTAGGTGTCATGTGCTTCGGATCACTGCGAGGGTTAAACAGCGACAACTGAGTTGGGCTAGTCATTGGGGGCACATGCACGAACAGTGCCTACTCGGGTGCCATCTAGGTCAAGCCGGCTATGTTAATTAGGACATCTATCGACGGACCCCTTTTCTACGAGTTTATCTTTAATTTGAGCTTTGTTCCTCGTCTAGTTTGTCCGTCGGGATTCATGTTGTCTCCTTTGGGCAGTGAGGTTATGATTTCTTGTCATGTGGCATTTTTTCGTGTTATATGTTATAATCTGGCGCTTCAGATCAAAATGACGACAACTGCACCTCCGGGCCACGTGCATGAAGACTTCTCGACAGTCATTGACGAGGTCAAGCCGGCTCCGGTCGACAAAAGAAAACTAGTACTACTCCACTATATAGGCAGGAGCCTCCGCGCTTGCTTGCTAGTGTTGCTCTCTTCACACTGTCTCAGCCTCTCCAGATCTAAACCCAACAGCGGTGGCCACACTCTCTCTCTCTCTGCTCACCGCTGGTCACAGATCCAGCTGGATCCTCTCTGCTGGGGAAGGTGAGAAGGTGCAACGTTCACGCGGTCGTCCTCGGCGACGGCTCTTACCCACTGCTGGGCGCGTCCCGATCAGCCTGCCTTGCCGTTCTCTCCCAAGCACCGCTGGCGAGGGAGGGCCTCTGACCCCTTCTTCCTCGCTGCTGTAGTGTGGGCAGATCCGGCCTCCCGCCGCCGACCTAGCGACATCCCGGCGACCATCAGGTACAACTTCCTTCGAAACCGGCCTTGCTCTACTACCTGAGCTCCTGATGTCGCTGCATTTGTATCTTTTACTATTTCTCAGGCCCCCTCGTAGATAGGATCGATAGGTGTTCGAAAACCACCTATTTTTTTACGTTTAAGACGTAAAACTAGTTCATGCACTTGAATCTACTACTACTTGGTTCAAACAAGGAAGAAAGGGGGTGGGGGTGGGGGAGGATTTGTTAACTGAATCTAGGACTTGGTCGAAAGAGGAAATAATGGGGGCGAAAAGTAGCAGAGACTGGCTATCCAACTGGTCTCTAGGTCTAATCGGGAAATAAAGGGAAACGCAGTACAAACTCAATATAAACCCGATCTATTGGTTGAAAAAGGAAAGAAAGTGGGGACTGGGGGACAAGTCAACAGAGTAAGTCCAGCACTAGATTTGCTAGCCTCACACAGTATAAGGTGGCTATACCGAACAAAAATGGGACCAACCCAGATATCCTGTTCTGATGTTTGTTGCCCCGAGCCACTCTTATGTAATGCCACTGGTAAAAAGTAGCAGTCGCACTCTTAAAAGTAAGGACACGTTAAACCAATGTTGTTTTCAATGTAATGCCTCCAGTAATATGAATCAATGGCACTTCTTTACATGTCCTACTAAAATTTCCCATTAAGATAAGTTGGTTCTTTTCGTTAGAAATGCAACTGTCCTGGTCCGCCTACTCTCCCGTGCCCAAAGTAATGTCGTATTTAACGGTTGTCATAGTTAATCCTAATGCCCACACTAATATCTAGCAATGCCAGTGCTTTAGAAATTGCTACTGTCCTTGTAGGATTGCCATTCAGATAAGGAACATGCTTCTTTTCATTTGATGCATGTTTCATCACTTGTTAGTCACCCTCCTTTCCACCTTTTTTGTGCAAACAGAGATATAGATTTCACGCTCGATCTTAGTTGAACTGCACAAATGATATCCAAATTATAGTTGAGCATTCCAGGAGCTTCACAACCAACCTTGATGTTGCTCAATTTTATTGCAACTAATGAAGAAGAAGCTCTGTGGGTTTCGTTTTCTGATGGAAATGGAACCGGGGCTGGAGCCCTTTTCTTAATAAAAATTGAAGAAGAAGCTGCTAGCTCACGGGACATTGCTTCATTTTAGGTGAACTGCACCAAAAGGTCCCATGAATTGAATCATCCATGTTGGTGACTGAAAGAGCCAGCTTCAGTATCCCAGTCTAAGCACCCCCGGCCTCCTTGCGATGCACGGTACACCTTGTTTGCCACCTACTCGACCCTAGTGTCACTGATAAAATGAAGTAACAATACAGTTAAAATAGAGCGAGTGTCATCTCTATCATTTCATTTCCAATGTAGATAAAGAAAGTGCTTCTCTTTGTTAATGTATGTTTCGTCAACTAGTCCCATTGTTAATGTTTAAGCGTATCTGCAAACTGGGGTGCTTAATTTTAGTTGATATGTACAAAAATTGAGATTTGAATGTCTCAAGGCGCCTCCTTGTACTACCGCTGTACACTGATGTTCATCACTGGCAGAAGGTGTATCTGGGAGACTTGGGACGCTGTCCAGTATGAGGCGTACCGTATGAGGCGTCGCAGGGCCCATCTCACCCTCGCAGCATGGCATACTATGATACTATCGAAATATTTTCTTCTATTTATTTTGTGTGTTTCATCAACTAGTGCCACTATAATGTAATCATGCTTTTTCATTATCTGTGCAAACATGGTTATTCAGCTGCATTTTGGTGGAACTGCACAAATGTACGTATGGAACCGGCATATATGCAGAGTGCGAGGTGTGGCAAGTAAAAATTACCGACACCAACCATGCTGCATGCACGCATTGGCATCCACCACCACCAGTGGGATGTGTGGCGCTCTCTCTGGACGGATCTTTCTCGGCAGCAAATCATCTAACCAAATACTAGTAGCTTATATTGGCAGTTTTCTAGGGAGTACTCTTTTCTGAAAGAAGCACCAATCTATTTCTCTTTATTTGTACACTGTGTCACAACTTTGACCCAAAGGTCCCGAGCTATTTTAGGGTGATTGGCGTAGTACTCGGAGACTGATTGTAAGCATGATTTTCATTAGCTGTCACACTGATTGTAAGCATGAGCCGGTGGAAGATTAGGTTAGTGCGAAGCTTACCTTAAACCCTACCGCCGCCGTTGAAATGAGGCGAGCGTCGAGGGAACCGTGGAGAATGGCGGCGAAGCGACGTCGCGCCATCCGGCCTCCTCTTGCGGTGGGAGAACGAATACTCTTGTGGCTCCGGCTGGCTCTGCACCCTCACGAATGGCACACCATACTCAATCGATTCGTTATCCTCTAGGTGCTCGACCTTCGACCTGTACGCCCACCACCTCTGCCTGACTGTCGCCTCGGGCGAATCTGTCTGCTCCATCGCCCAGAGGAGATACTCGATGAACTCGGAGGACTGCGGCGTGACTGCCGCCGAGGAGTACATGTACATCGCCGCCCTCATCGCCGCCGTCTCGCTCTTTCGCATAAATTGCCACATGGCCTGCACCGTCCTTGAAATCTCCCACTCATTGTCAAACCAACTAAGGATCTCCTTCAACCTGGCTAACTTTGCCTGGTCGCCACCGGCGATCTGCCTGATTCGCTGCTGCATCCTCCCCATAGATGTCCTTCTGAGTGGTCCGGTGCTAGCTTTGGAAGATGGGAGGAGAGACGGTGGTCTTGCAATAGAGAAGAGGGAGACACTACTAGGAAAAGGGCTATAGACAATATGCACACTAATGGCGCACCAGACATCCGGTGCGCCACTACTATATAGCAGTGGCGCACCGTGTGCTGGTGCGCCATTAGTGTGATAGACACTAATGGCGCACCAAACTATGGTGCACCACTACTAACAATTTTTTTCGTTTTTCCAAAAATACTAATGGCGCACCGTGTGCTGGTGCGCCATTAGTGTCTATCACACTAATGGCGCCCCACAACCATGGTGCGCCACTACTAACATTTTTTTTTCTTTTTTCCAAAAATACTAATGGCGCACCGGGGCACAGTGCGCCATTACTAGTTTTAACTAGTAATGGCGCACCAGTCACCCCGTGCGCCACTACTATCATTTTTTATTTTTTTTGCAAAACTACTAATGGCGCACCGCCAGCTGGTGCGCCATTAGTAACCAGGGTTACTAATGGCGCATTTGTTGGTGGCGCGCCATTAGTAACCTGGGACCAGCTAGATATTTTGGACAGCCACCTACACACTCACTTTCGCCACTTCATTCTCTCCACCTCCTCCTCCAAGCTTGTCTCGGGTGCCTCCTCCTCCTCACCTCATTTGCACCATAGATTCATCCAAATTAAGTGGTTAAATTACCTTTTTTTGGATAGGTAAGTAAGGGGAAAGCTTTCTTTACGTTGTAGATCTACTTTTTTCTCCCTCCAACAACGTGCACATGCACTTTTTATGGCCTAGCTAGATCTATGTATGTTTGTGGTGTTGCATATGTTTGTGGTGTTGCATATATGTTTGTGTTTGCCGGTACCGGTATTTGAAATGCGATAGTTGCCAATATTTTGCCGGAATGTTGATTCATTTCCGTTTCGGCAAGAATTTTGGCACTATGCATTCTTTTTGGTCCTATTTTAAGGCAAAGTCATGCCAAATTTTTTCTTGGTTCTAAAATATCAGTTTGCTCTACCCCGCAGGCGCCCATGGTCCACACGATTACCGAAGGCATCGTGAATAGGTTTTTGAGCTCCGCGAAGGCCGAGATGCTTCAAAATAACGAGACGGAGATAAGATGTCCGTGTCGAAGATGCAAGCTGCGGAGCCTTATGGACCCGGATTCCGTACAGCTGCGGGACCACCTGCTCTTGCGTGGTTTCATGGATGGCTATCAGTGGCAAGGTGATGAAGATGATTATGAAGTCGTCCATGGGGGCCTGCCGGCAAGAAATGAGGAAGGGCAGCAAGACAACCGCGGCGAGAGCTGGCGAGAACACGAAGAATCTCCAGGACATGATCACGAAGTAGATGCAGTACACAGTCATCATCTAGAAGATGCCGGACATGATGATGAGGAAGATGCCGGAGCAGACGAAGGGCATGATCACGAAGATGAAGATGCCGGAGCAGACGATGATGGACCATCATGGGCTGGGTGCAGGACCCTCATATTCAAGAGCTGCTTCTCAAGCAGACGGATAACGCAAGAGCTGCCGCCCGAGAGAAAGCCAAGCTGGATCAACTGGAGATAAACGCGGTTACTCCATTCTATGAAGGATGCAAGCCCGAGGATACCTGCCTGAAAGTAACGCTCATGGCTCTGGAGATGAAGGTAAAACACAAAATGACCGACGCATGCTTCGACGAGAACATGTCATTCTGGCACGAACGTCTTCCCAAGGGGAACAAGTGCCCGACCAGTTTCGAGGAGGCGAACAAAATCGTGTGTCCTCTGGATTTACCGCACGTGAAATACCATGTGTGCATGAACAATTGCATCATTTATCGGGATGAGCACGCGGAGTATCCCATATGTCCGGTGTGCGGCGTCACTCGATACAAGAAGAGGAAGAAAGCTCCTCGAAAAGTGGTGTGGTACTTTCCGATCACTCCTCGTCTGCAGCGGTATTTCACGGACCCTAAGGTAGCAAAGCTCTTGTGTTGGCATGCGGATAGGGAGGAGAAGAAGCGAGAAGATGACGCAAATGATCCGGAGATAAATAAAAAAGACAAGATGCTCAGTCACCCTAAGGATGGGAGCCAGTGGCAAGCGTTGAACTTCGAACACCCAGAATTTGGGAACGGTCCAAGGAACATCATGCTGGGCGCGAGCATCGATGGAGTCAATCCGTTTGGCAGCCAGAGAAGCACACATAGCACCTGGCCTGTGTTTGTGTGGATGTACAACCTTCCCCCCTGGTTGTGCATGAAGAGGAATTACATTCACATGAGTATGCTAATTGAAGGGCCGAAACAACCAGGGAACGACATCAATCTGTATCTGGGGCTGCTGAAAGAGGAGCTAGACACGCTGTGGAAAATGCCAGCCAATACGTGGGACGCCGCAGAGAAAGAATATTTCCCTATGAGAGTCGCACTGCTCACGACGGTGCACGACTATCTCGGTTACGGATATCTCGCGGGGCAGGTGGTCCACGGATTTTCTGGATGCGTCAGGTGCATGGATGACACAACGTATCACCAGCTAGATAGAGATCCCGGGTCTTTGAAAACCATGTTCATGGGACATCGAAGGTGGCTTCGCGATGATGACCCATGGAGAAAACGCAAGGATCTGTTCGATGGTGAAACCGAACCCCGAAGACGCCCGCGTACGAGGAGCGGCGAGGAAATAGACGAGCTGTTGAAAAATTGGAAAGATTGCCCACTGCCAGGAAAGAAGCAAAAGGCGCCAGAGCCGGGAAAGAAGCGAAAGGCGCAAGAGCCGCTGCTGAAGGTATGGAAAACGAGGTCTGTTTTCTGGGACTTGCCGTACTGGAAGATCCACCGTGTGCCTCACATCCTTGATGTGATGCATATCATGAAGAACGTGTGCGAGAGTCTGCTTGGTACCTTGCTCAACATGCCGGAGAGGACCAAAGATGGGCCGAAAGCAAGGGCAGACTTGAAATCAATCGGCATCAGGGAGGAGCTTCACGCTAATGATGATGATGATGAGGCGAAGCAGGACACGGAAAGTCGTCCCAAAGGCAAAAAGGCCAAGAAGACCGGAAATGACTTCCCTCCCGCGTGCTTCACTCTAAGTCAGGAGGAGATCGATCAGTTTTTCACCCGCCTCGTAGGAGTAAAACTTCCTTACGGTTATGCGGGGAAGATAAGCAGATACCTTTTCTCAGCGAAGCAGAAGTTCAGCGGGATAAAGTCTCACGACTGTCATGTGCTGATGGCGCAGATACTTCCAGTTGCAATCCGTGGGATCATGGACGCGCACGTCCGTGAAACGCTATTTGGCCTATGCAACTTTTTCAACGTCATCTCTCGGAAGTCGGTTGGCGTGAGGCAACTCAGAAGGCTACAGGAAGAGATCGTGGTGATACTATGCGAGCTTGAGATGTACTTCTTGCCCGCATTCTTCGACGTTATGGTGCATCTGCTGGTCCATATCGTGGAGGATATCATCCAACTTGGTCCGACGTTCCTGCATAGCATGATGCCGTTCGAAATGATGAATGGTGTCATCAAAGGATACGTTCGCAACATGTCATGTCTAGAGGGAAGCATAGCCAGGGGCTTTCTGACCGAAGAGTGCATCTCCTACTGCACGAATTATCTAGGCATCGAGAACCCCGTTGGTCTGCCCGTCAACAGGCACCTCGGCAGGCTCGCTGGATGGGGTCACCGTGAGGGTCGCCGCGAAATGCATGTCGACTTCAAGGGTCGACTCGCCGACTTTGGAAGAGCAAACCTAGTCGCGCTACAACACATAGACGTGGTCGATCCTTGGGTGGTAGAGCACAAAACCTTTATTGAGAAGACGTACAATGACCGAGGCCAACAGAGGATGGACGGAGATATAATCAAAGAGCACAACTCATGTTTCACGCGTTGGTTCAAGCAGAAGCTTCTGTCGTACCCTTTACATGAGGATTCTTCCGCGTAAGAACAACTCATATTCGCCTTGTCACAGGGCGCCGAGCACAACCTGATGACGTATGAGGCGTACGATATCAACGGCTACACATTCTACACCGAGGGAACGGACATGAAGAGCGATGGTTATCAGAACTCCGGGGTAACGATGGAATCCTACACCGGTAACGACAAGGACAGATACTACGGAAGGATCGAGGAGATCTGGGAGCTGAGCTACGCTGGAGAGAAGGTCCCGATGTTCCGTGTCAGATGGGCCAAGAGCGTCCTAAAAGAAGACCGGTATTTCACCACCATGGTTATACCCGAAGCCAAATCCAAGACCGCGGGCGCAAATGTCACCGCGAAAAATAAGCCATGGGTACTGGCTTCCCAAGTGGACAAATGCTTCTTCATTACCGACCCGTCAAAGCCGAGTCGTGTTGTCGTGAGGAGAGGCAAAAGGAAGATCATCGGAATGGATGGAGTCGCCAATGAGCAAGACTTCGACAAGTACGGCGACCCGAAGATGGAACATGACGGCGACGATGAAGTACCAGCATACACCACAAGAAGAAGCAGGACCACCCTACCTAAAGGACGTCCGTTCAAGAGAAGAACTCCATTTACGAAAAATAAGGGCAAGAAGATTGTGAACAGATAGCTAGCTAAGATTGATTGTATTTAAATTGTAGCCTTCATTTCTCGATTGTATTTTGACATATTGAAATGATATTTCTTCTGTTCTAGTGTCCTCATGAATATTTATTTATGTTTATTATGGTATTGAATTTCTAACTCACAAAAGTATTGAATTTGTTAATATTTTTTGAACTCATGAATATTTTTAAATTTCATGGGCACTTTTTGAATTCATGAATATTTTTTCAAATTTGATGATATTTTTTCATATTTAATATGAAAAAAATATTGAATATTCATGAGGACACTCGATCTTGATCCCCCTCCATCTCGATCGCTATCCCCCCTCGCCAGATCCCCCTCGC
>NC_057796.1:37912455-37918560 GCF_018294505.1 Triticum aestivum
GCCCCCGCCGCCTCCCCCGCTCCGACGCTCGCCCCGGCGGTGACGAACCCTTCCGCCCCCACCATCTCCGTCCCGTTCGAGGTGAGGCCCTCGCCCGGCCGCCCCGCCCGGCCGCCCGGTCCTCCCCTCCACCCCTCCTCCGACGCCAGTCAGAGGCACCGCTTGCTGCTCTGCACCGACGCCAGTCACTACTCAGTGTCCAGCACACCGCCGCTTGCTGCTCGGTCTCTGCTTCTCTCTGCTACATATATACAGTCCATGTCTTCTTGTTTTGCTGTTGTGATCAGGGGCGCCGCTGCAGCTCAACGGGACGCTCGCCTTCTGCGGCAACGCCCCTGGCGCCACCTGCTGCGACGCCGCCGACGACAAGGCCCTGCGGGACCAGCTCCAAGCCGCCAACGTCTACGACGCCGCCTGCGTCGCCGTCCTCAAGTCCCTCCTCTGCGCGGTGAGTGCCCGCCATGTGCTTGACTGTGACACCCAAAATTTTTATTTTGGTTTTATCAAAACTTTTATTTGATTTGAGGGAGGTTATTTAAAAAATTTCTTCTAAAGAACTCTCCCTCTAAAAATGTTTCCTTTATGACAAGTATTTTGTTTGGATTCACCCAAAACTTGATCTTTGGTCTTGGAGGTTTTTCCATCTTTTGTTGACTCAACACAAAAAATTTTCATTTGGGGAAAGTTTTTTAAAAACTTTTTAAAATAGCCTATGGCATTTGGAGTGATCCTTTTCCCTTTCAAAAACCCCTCTTGCCATGACATGAGTGGAAATCCCCTCCCAAAAGCCACCTCCCATCTTTGTATCAAGATATACTTCAAATCCAGCAAGTTGAACTTCCCCATGATTTTTCCTTCCATTTATTTCTTTTCAAAAATATTTTCTGCCTTCTACTTCGGCTCTTGGATATTTACAAAGGAACTACCTTTTCTCCTTTGAGTTTTGCCTCCAAACCAATTTCCCTGGCTAGTCCTTAGAGCCCTCAACCAAGATCCATGATGATCCACTGGTCTCCAGTTAAAATATTTCAAATTGTGCTTGCTGCAAGTGTGGACCATATTTGCCAAATTTGATGAAATTCATTTGTTTTCACCTCCTAAAAATCTGAGAAAATTCAGGCAGCCTCTGGATGCATCGAGAGGTCACCTCACCAAGTCCCAGCTCCAGAAAAAAAATTCTTCATGCCATATCGTTTCGTCGAACACCTGAAGGGCACTGTTACTGTCGAAGTTCAGAAGTTCAGAGATACAGTTTCAGTGGCCGATGTCGTTTTCTTCAGAAACCTATCTCGGTCTCGCCAGTAGCCGCGGTGGCGCCTTGCGCCCTGTGCTTCCTTCTTATCCCTGTGCCGCACGATCGCCTGGAAGCTTGCGGGCCTCGGCGACGAGCTGGGGAAGGTGCGCCACCCCGTCAGCGACGGCAGCAGCGCCCTTTGCGGCTGCCAGAGAGGCGCAGCGTTGGACGGCGCCGTCCAGCGCCGCCCAAGCCACCAGAGGCCACCGCGTGCACGCCGCAGGTCCGTCGTCGTGAACTGGTAGGCGCGGAGCGCGCCCCCTGCCGCCGCCATGCCCGTACGGCCGTTCTTTCGAGGGCCAGTGCATTACGCAAGCTCGACCGAGGTTTGAGCAAAGAAACGGCGCCAGTGATCCTCCCTGATGATGCCTAGCCTCCTAAACCCCTTGCCCAACCTCTGCCTCGCCGTAATTGCTCGCCGGAGCTATCCCGTTCATGGCCACCCCCTCGGATCGCCTATAAAAGGAGGTCCCGAGCTCTAACTCGAACCCGCACCACCTCTACACACCACCAGTACCACGCCAAGCCACTGGAAGAGCCCCGAGGGAGTCTTCTTCCCCAACTCGGGCCGCCTCGACCCGCTTCAGGATCCAGCGCGATTCACTCCCGTGCGTGCACCCCTACCCCTCAGCTCTTGCCAGTAGCCTCCTAGTACATCCACATCTCTGACCCGCGCATCAATTTGAAGCTTGCAGCACCCACCGGAGCATTCCACCATCGCCCGAACCACCGTCCGCCGGAGATAGTGTCGCCATCGACGTGGTGCTCTCCGACGGCCAAGTCCACCACCCACCGACGCGGAAGAACACCCTGAACCTGTTGGTACCCTCCGATCTCTCCGCCTCGCCGTGGTTCAACGCCAGCGACCACCACAGCCTTCGGGCACCGGCGAGCTCCGTTGGAAGTTTTGAACCTGACGGGTGGGACCCTCCCGTCAGCCTCTCTCCTTTCTCCCTCGAACCGTTTTCTGAAAGCGCCTTCGGGCAAAATGTGTTTTCTCTTTGGGCTAACGTATTTCCTACCGAACCGTTTTCTGTTTTCTCAAACAAGTCCCTGGATCTTTTCTGTTTCATCACAGATCAGTCCTTGGACTAAAACCGCTATATCTTTTTAATAAAAGATGCTTTTTGATTGATTCTTTTTCTGTCAGTCTTATATTTTTGTCTAGTTTTTTATAGTATTTATTTGGAAAAAATTTGGAACATTTTTTATGCACGCAACGATTTTCACGTTAGTATACGGTTTCGTAATACCGTAGGTTCCGGAGGAGGTGACGGAGCCGCGAACTTCGCCGAGCTAGACTCCGACTTCTCCGAACCAGGCAAGCATGTTTGAACCTTTGATATGATAAGTGTTTTGCATGTTTGCTTGAATGGTTTGAGCATGGCATATGAGCATCGGTGAGTATTACGTTGCATGCAAGGCAACTAACCGTGTGTTTCAAAGTTACTGTGATCTTTGATGAGAGATGACCTGATCATGTGGTAACATGAAAGGTTGTAAGATGGTATTGTTGTAGCATGCCAGTCTTATGTCATCCGATAAACTCCGACGTTAACGTGGACTGAGCCACGTTACCGTTCTTCCCCTTTCGTGCTGCCACATGTTTTCTGCAAAGAATACGGTTTAGTAAGTTGCTAACCTCTTTCCTTGTACACACCAAATAGAGGGGCCAGGATGAGGGTTCCATGGCCCTGGATTAAAGCCAGTCATCCGGTTAGGGGGCATGGGTGTTTCCGGTTGGGACCGAGAGGCGGGCACCCCTTAGAGCGCGCGGTATAAATTTGATCCCATGCTACGCGAGGTTGTAGCCTCCCCGTCTCAAAGTTTTTCTTGAACGTTGCCGAGGGTGATTCCTGGCATCAGAATGTTGAATGGGTGTGTACTGGTTAGATGTGTTTCTCCTAAAACACCGTAAACGGAACTAGTCCCCTGTGACTACTGAAATCCGTTGGCTGTGGTTAAATAGTACAAGCTCTGCAGAGTCAAACCCGTCCGAGTCATCGTGTCCATGGTCAAAGACCGTGGCCAGCATATCCATATCCATGTCAGTCCCCGTGTCAGTCTCCGTGGTAAATCCCCGGTGAACAAGCTTGAGTGGTAAACCCGGTTGAATTATTATTCCTGTGGATGGACTAACCTTTTTATTATTTCATACCTGAGTATTTCCTTGAAATGATATAACTTCCTGGGCTACTGAATTATTATGAAATATAAGCCCTTTATGTGATGTCGCTCAGACGTCCGACTGTGGCACCCTTGTCATTTACTTTCAAGATAAGCCCTTTATGTGATGTCGCTCAGACGTCCGACTGTGGCACTCTTGTCATTTACTTTCAATATAAGCCCTTTACGTGATGTCGCTCAGACATCCGACTGTGGCACGCTCGTTATTTACTTTTGATATAAGCCCTTTACGTGATGTCGCTCAGACGTCCGACTGTGGCACGCACTGTCATTTATATTCCATTATAAGCCCTTTATGTGGTGTCGCCTTGACGCCCGACCGCGGCATTGTTATTTTATTTTGTTCCGAGGAGTCATTCAGACACTCGATTGGCCTTCAGCATTACGTTGGGATTTCGGGAGGACTACCGCCCGACTTCTCTTTTATTCCCCATGCATTATTATCTCTATGTCTGAGTGCGCTTGTTAATCTGTTCATATGCATCATGTTTACATTTGTTATATCCTGCGTCCGAACTGTCTTGCGAGTACTTTCATAGTACTCACCTGGCTTGTTGATTTGGCCAGATGTTGACGAAGGCGATCTCATGGATGAAGAGTTTGATAGTGAGTCCGACGCCTAGAGGAATCCCAGTCAGTCCCGTGCGATCCTGGATATTGGTCACTTGCATCATATATGCTTCCGCCACCCACAATAAGTCTCCCCGAGCCTCACTGCAACGCTCGAAGAGCTGTTAGTTTTCAGGAGTCATATCACCCACCTCGCTGTGATATATCCACCACCGCTTTTATCGTGAGTTAGTAGTTATGCCACCCTATCCGCCTTTATGTATTATTGGCGTGCTTGTAATAAATTGTTGAGCAGTCTCCGCTCAACCTTGTATTATATTTAGTACTCCTCGTTTTTCTTCTGTGATCAAGAAATTGTCTACCAGTGAGAAGGATTCTTCTCTACTGGTCCATAAAAGGGATCGGTTTCTCAATAAATGTTTTATTGGAAAAACCGGTCGTGACAAGCTTGGTATCAGAGCCAGGCTGACTGTAGGAAGCCACTAGGTGCGATCGCTAATCGGTTATTAGTGTTTTTAGTGCTTTTTCAGCATTTTGCAAATGTAGCTATTTTCTGTTGGTCATCATAAATTTATGATTTGACTACTCAGAATTTTTGCCTACTTTTGTAGATGGCTGGCAGTGACTGCGAGACTCGGGTGTTCACTAATGTGCCCGAGGGGTTTGTCAAACTCCTCGTCTCCATCACCAAGCTCACGATCGGGCCAGCGACTCGTCCGGAGTTCACGCTTTACCAGCACAAGCTCAGCGACGACGTGTCTATGCACCAGGCCGTGGTGCAATTCAAGGGAGGACGTTCTGCGTCTCGCCACTTCCGTTTTGTGGGAAGGGCCATGCCTACGGAGAGGCATGCCATGCAGATAGCCGCCCGTGAGGCGATAGCTCGCCTTCGGGATATTCTTCCTATGATGAAGACTCGTCGTTACCGCTACCTCCCATGCCATGTGCCATATACTTGTCACTATGCATTCGCCTGCCATAGGGGAGAGCGAGATGAAGCCATCGAGATGCTTGTTGAGTATCTCAAAGCTCTGGAGGCAGCTTTCGACAACCTCGTGGATGATCTAGTGGCTGCCCGCATTGTCACGACCGGTTTTCCAATAAAAATATTTATTGAGAAATCGATCCCTTTTACGGACCAGTAGAGAAGAATCCTTCTTAATGGTAGTCAAAATCTTGATCACAGAAGAAAATACCAGGAGTACTGAATATAATACAAGGTTGAGCGGAGACTGCTCAACAATTTATTACAAGCACGCCAATAATACATAAAGGCGGATAGGGTGGCATAACTACTAACTCACGATAAAAGCGGTGGTGGATATATCACAGCGAGGTGGGTGATATGACTCCTGAAAACTAACAGCTCTTCGAGCGTTGCAGTGAGGCTCGGGGAGACTTATTGTGGGTGGCGGAAGCATATATGATGCAAGTGACCAATATCCAGGATCGCACGGGACTGACTGGGATTCCTCTAGGCGTCGGACTCACTATCAAACTCTTCATCCATGAGATCGCCTTCGTCAACATCTGGCCAAATCAACAAGCCAGGTGAGTACTATGAAAGTACTCGCAAGACAGTTCGGACGCAGGATATAACAAATGTAAACATGATGCATATGAACAGATTAACAAGCGCACTCAGACATAGAGATAATAATGCATGGGGAATAAAAGAGAAGTCGGGCGGTAGTCCTCCCGAAATCCCAAAATAATACTGAGGGCCAAACGAGTGTCTGAATGACTCCTCGAGAGGAAGCAAAAGAAATAACAATGCCGCAGTCGGGCGTCAAGGCGACACCACATAAAGGGCTTATAATAGAATATAAATGACAGTGCGTGCCACAGTCGGACGTCTGAGCGACATCACATAAAGGGCTTATATCAAAAGTAAATAACAAGAGGGCCACAGTCGGACGTCTGAGCGACATCACATAAAGGGCTTATATCAAAAGTAAATAATAAGAGAGCCACAGTCGGACGTCTAAGCGACATCACATAAAGGGCTTATATCCAAAGTAAATAACAAGAGTGCCACAGTCGGACGTCTAAGC
>NC_057796.1:37918803-37928808 GCF_018294505.1 Triticum aestivum
AGCGACATCACATAAAGGGCATATATGAAAAGTAGATAACAAGAGCGCCATAGTCGGACGTCTAAGCCACATCACATAAAGGGCTTATATCCAAAGTAAATAACAAGAGTGCCACAGTCGGACGTCTAAGCGACATCAAATAAAGGGCTTATATCAAAAGTAAATAACAAGAGCGCCACAGTCGGACGTCTGAGAGACATCACATAAAGGGCTTATATCCAAAGTAAATAACAAGAGTGCCATAGTCGGACGTCTAATCGACATCACATAAAGAGCTTATATTTCATAACTTGATATCTCAGTAGCTCAAGAATTTAAATCATTTCAAGGGCATAATCAGGTATGAAATAAACAACAGAGTTAGTCCATCCACGGAATAACGTTCAACCAATTTACCACTTAAGCTGGTTCACCGGGGAAATACCACGAGGATGTGACATAGATATGGATACACTGATCACGGTCCTTGACCATGGATACGATGACTCGGAAGGATTTGACTCTGCAGAGTTTGTACTTTAACCACAGCCAACGGATTTCAGTAGTCACGGGGACTAGTTCCGTTTACGGTGTTTAAGGAGAAACACATCTAACCAGTACACACCCATTCAACATTCCGAAGCCAGGAATCACCCTCGGCAACGTTCAAGAAAAACCTTGAGACGGGAAGGCTACAACCTCGCGTAGCATGGGATCAAATTTATATACGCGCGCTCTAAGGGGTGCACCCCTCTCGGTCCCAACCGGAAACACCCATGCCCCCTGACCTGATGACTGGATTTAATACAGGGCCATGGAACCCTCATCCCGGCCCCTCTATTTGGTGTGTACACGGAAAGAGGTTATCAACTTACTAAACCGTACTCTTTGCAGAAAACATGTGGTGGCACGGAAGGGGAAGAACGATAACGTGACTCAGTCCACGTTAACGTTGGAGTTTATCGGAGGTCGTAAGGCTGGCATGCTACAACAATACCACCTTACTTCCTTTCATGTCACCACATGACTAGGCCATCTCTCATCAGAGATCACAGTAACTTCGGAACTCACGGATAGTTGCCTCACATGCAACGAGATACTCACCGATGCTCATATGCCATGCACAAACCATTCAAGCAAACATGCAAAACACCCGTCATATCAAAGGTTCAAACATGCTTGCCTGGTTCGGAGAAGTCGGAGTCTAGCTCGGCGAAGTTCGCGGCTCCGTCACCTCTTCCGGAACCTATGGTATAGCGAAAACGTATACTAACGTGAAAATCATCGCGTGCATAAAATTTGTTCCAAAAATTTTCCAAATAAATACTATAAAAAACTAGACAAAAATACAAGACTGACATAAAAAGAATCACTCAAAAATCATCTATTATTAAAAAGTTATATGGGTTTTAGTCCAGGGACTAATCTGTGATGAAACAGAAAAGATCCAGGGACTTAACTGAGAAAACAGAAAACGGTTCGAAAAGAAACGCGCCAGCCCAAAGAGAAAACGTATTTGCCCGAAGGCGCCAACAGAAAACGGTTCGAGAGATAAACAGAAGAGAGGCTGACGGGGGGTCCCACATGTCAGGTTTAAAAACCTCGCCGGCGCCCGAAGGCTGCGGTGGTCGCCGGCGTTGAACCACGGCGAGGCAGGGAGATCGGAGTGTACCAAGAGGTTTAGTGCGTCCTTCCGCGTTGGCGGCTGGTGGACTTGACCGACGGAGAGCACCACGTCGACGGCGACACTTTCTCCGGCGGACGGCGACTGGGGCGATGGTGGAGAACTCCGGTGGGTGCTGCAAACTCTGAATTGAAGCGCGGGTCAGGAGAGTGGATGCATAAGGAAGCTACCGGCAAGAGCTGAGGGTTAGAGGTGCACGCACGGGAGCGAATCGAGCTGGGTCCCGTGGCGGGTCGCAGCGGCCGGAGTTGGGGAAGAAGGCTCTCCCGGGGCTCTTCCAGCGGCTTGGCGTGGTGTTGGAGGTGTGTAGAGGTGGTGTGGGTTCGAGTTTGAGCTCGGGGCCTCTATTTATAGGCGATCCGAGGGGGTGGCCGTGAACGGGAAATCTCCGGCGAGCGATTACGGCGAGGCAGTGGTTGGGCAGTGGGTTTAGGAGGCTAGGCACCATCAGTGAGAGTTACTAGTCCCGTTCCACTGCTAAACTTGGTCGGGCTTGGCGTAATAGCGCCGGTCTTCGACAGGGCGGCCGTACGGGCACGGCGGCGGCAGAGAGCGCGCTCCGCGCCTAGCAGTTCACGACGAGGGTGTCAGCGCGTACGGGCGAGTGGGTGGCCACGCGGCGGCCTCCGGTGGCTTGGGCGGCGCTGGACGGCACCATCTACACTCCGCCCCTCTCTGGCGGCCGCAAAGCCGCCGCTACCGTCGCTCACGGGGTGGCGCACCTCCTCCTGCTCGTCGCCGACGCCCGCAACCTTCCAGGCGTTCGTGCGGCGCAGGGACAAGAAGGAGGGGACGGGGAGCAAGGCGCCACCGCGGCTACTGGCGAGATTGACAACGAACACTGAAGAAAACGACAGTAGTTTCAGACACTGTATCTCTGAATTTCTGAACATGACAGTGACAATGCCCTGCAGGTGTTCGACGAAATGATTTGGCATGAAGAAATTTTTTTCTGGAGCTGGGACTTGGTGAGGTGACCTCTCACTGCACCCAGAGGCTGCCTGAATTTTCTCAGATTTTTAGGAGAAGAATTCAAATGAATTTCATCAAATTTGGCAAATCTGGTCCAAACTTGCAGCAAGTATAGTTTGAAATATTTGAACTGGAGACCAGTGGATCTTCATGGATCCTGGTTGAGGGCTCAAAGGACTAGCTAGGGAAATTGGTTTGGAGGCAAAACTCAAAGTAGAAAGGGTAGCTCCTTTGAAAATCTCCAAGAGGTAGAATAGAAGGCAGAAATTGTTTTTGATGAGAATCAAATGGAAAAGAAATTATGGGGATGTTCAAACTGCTGGATTTGAAGTATATCATGATCCAGAGATGGGAAAAGGCTTATGGGAGGGGATTTCCACTTAGGTCATGGCAAGAGGGATTTTTTTTTTGAAAGGGGAAAAGGATCACTCAAATACCATAGGGCCATTTAAAAGATTTTTCAAAAGAAATCTTCCAAGTGAAAAGCATTTGGTTTTGAGTCCAAATAAAAAGGGAAAACCTCCAAGACCAAGAACCAAGTCTTGGGTGAATCCAAAACAAAACACTTGCCATAAAAAAATATTTTGAGAGGGAGAGTTCTTTAGAAGAAAAATTTAAATAACCTCCCTTAATCTAAATAAAAGTTTTGAAAAAGCCAAAAAAAAATTTGGGTGTCACAACACCTACCCCCTTAGGAAAAATCTCGTCCTCGAGATTTCTGCTGATCCTCAAATAGATATGGATGCTCTGCCAGAAGGAAATCTTCTCTTCCCCATGTAGGTTCATCCTCGGTGTGGTTGCTCCACTGAACCCTGAAAAATTTCGTTGTTTTCTGACGGGTTCTCCTTTCAGACTCTTCCAAAATCTTCACTGGCCGCTCTCTGTAGGTGAGGTCTGGTTGTACATCAATGTTCTCATGAGATACATGCTTCTCCGGGTTACTTACACATTTCCTCAATTGTGAGACGTGGAACACATCATGGACGTCTGACAGCTCCTTGGGTAGGTCTAGTTTGTAGGCCACTGTGCCTCTTCGTGCAACTATACAGAATGGTCCAATGAATCTCGGGGCTAGCTTCCCCTTAATTTTGAACCGTTGTAGGCCCCTCATAGGAGACACTCGTAGGTATACGAAATCACCGGGTTCAAAGCTGACCTCACGATGTTTTTGATCGTAATAGCTCTTTTGTCGGCTTTGAGCTGTCTTGAGTCTGTCCCTGATCTGTTTAACTTTCCCCTCGGCCTCCTTGAGCATGTCTGGGCCGAAGATACGACTGTCACCTGTCTCTGACCAATTCAGTGGGGTACGACACCTCCGTCCGTACAATGCTTTAAAGGGTGCCATTTGTACGCTGGCTTGGTAACTGTTGTTGTAAGAAAACTCGGCATATGGCAAACTTTCTTCCCAACTGGATCCGTAGGTGAGCACACAGGCTCTCAGCATGTCCTCTAGGATTTGATTCACGCGTTCCGTTCGTCCATCAGTCTAAGGGTGGTACGCTGTACTGAATGCTAGTTGAGTGCCCAGAGCTTGTTGTAAGTGATCCCAGAATTTAGAGACAAATTGAGTGCCTCGGTCGGATATTATAGTCTTTGGGACTCCATGCAAACAAACTATACGGGAGAGATAAAGCTTGGCGAGTCTTTGAGTGGAGTAGGTCGTCTTCACGGGAATGAAATGTGCCACCTTGGTTAGCCTATCTGTGATGACCCATATGGCGTCATTTTCGCGTTGCGATCGAGGTAGTCCAACGATGAAGTCCATTCCAATTTCATCCCGTTTCCACTCCGGTATCCTGTTTGGCTAGAGTAGCCCTACTGGCCTTTGATGCTCGGCTTTTATGCGTTGGCAAGAATCGCAACAAGCAATGAATGCGGCTATATCCCTTTTCATACCGTGCCACCAAAATCTTTCCTGAATGTCTTTGTACATTTTGGTTCCTCCAGGGTGGATCGAGTATGGAGCGGTGTGGCTTTCGGTTAGGATTTGTTGCTTGAGTTCCTCAATGTTAGTACGCAAAGTCTGTCCCCGTACCATAATATTCCTTCCTTGTCTGTGACGAACTCTGAAGCTTTGCCAAGGCTCATTTTCCTCTTTATTCCTTCAATTCTGGGGTGCCCTTGCTGAGCCTTCTTAATTTGTTCCACTAGGGTGGGTTGTATCTCCAGATTTGATACGGTGCCCTCAGAGACTAACACCATGTTGAGTCTAACGAACTCCTGTTGAAACTCAGGCCTCAAGTTTCGTGGACTGTCGTTGCCCGGGCTGGGGTTCCGACTAAGAGCATCTGCCACTACATTTGCTTTCCCTGGATGGTAGTGAATGCCGACATCATAGTCCATGACCAATTCCAACCAGCGTCGTTGGCGTAAATTTAGCTCTGGTTGTGTGAAAATATATTTAAGGCTCTTATGGTCCGTATATATTTCACAACGATTTCCCAACAGAAAGTGCCTCCATTCCTTGAGTGCATGGATGACCGCTGCTAGCTCCAAGTCATGAGTTGGGTAATTTTCCTCATGCTTCTGTAGTTGCCTGGAAGCATACGCGACCACTTTGCCATCTTGCATCAGTACACATCCGAGGCCCTTCCGGGATGCGTCAGAATATACTTCAAAACTCTTGGTGTTGTCTGGCACAGTTAAGACCGGTGCGGTTGTTAGTTTCTTCTTGACTTCTTGGAAGCTTTTCTCGCATGCTTCCGTCCATACAAACTTCTTGTCTTTCTTGAGCAACTGTGTCATTGGTTTTGCCACAGTGGAGAATCCTTCAATAAATCTTCTGTAGTATCCGGCCATTCCCAGGAAACTCCGCACATCTGTCACGTTGGCTGGTGGTTTCCAGTCAAGTATGGCTTTGACCTTTTCTAGGTCTACAGCCACGCCTTCTTGGGTTAATATATGGCATACGAAACCAACTTGCCTTAGCCAAAATTCACACTTGCTAAATTTGGCGTACAATTTATGTTTCCTTAATTCTCCCAAAACAATTCTGAGATGCTCAGCATGCTCTTCTGGTGTCCTTGAGTATACCAGAATATCATCAATGAACACCACAACAAATTTGTCCATAAATTTCATAAACACTTTGTTCATGAGGTGGACGAAATATGCGGGGGCGTTCGTCAGTCCAAACGGCATTACTATGAACTCATATAATCCGTATCTGGAGGTGAATGCTGTCTTAGGGATATCTTCTGTCCGTACTTTTAATTGATGATATCCCGATCTCAAATCAATTTTTGAGAACACCTTGGCTTGTGCGAGCTGGTCAAACAAATCATTTATCTGTGGCATCGGATATTTGTTTTTGATGGTGACCATATTGAGAGCTCGATAGTCTATACACAATCTCAGTGTCCCATCCTTTTTCTTGGCGAATAATACTGGCGAACCCCAAGGTGAGGAGCTGGCTCTAATAAATCCTTTGTCCAGTAATTCCTTTATCTGCTTCTTCAATTCTACCAATTCTAAGGGTGCCATTCTATAAGGTTTCTTATAGATGGGGGTGGTGCCAGGTGCTAGTTCAATGCTGAACTCTATCTCTCGGTCTGGGGGCATGCCTGGTAGTTCTTCAGGGAATACGTCAGGAAATTCGCACACCACTGGAACTTTTCTCAATTCTGAAAGGTCCACTTTGTTCAGCTTTGGTTGCCGTGACCGTGGTCTTTCTTGAGCTTTAACCTTTATTGTCTTGCCGTGATGATGAGTGAGGATCACAGTCCGATTGAAACAGTCAATAATTCCTTTGTTGGTGGTCAACCAGTCCATCCCTAATATGACATCCAGTCCTTTATTTTCCAACACGATGAGATTAGCTTGAAACTTTAGTCCTTCGAACTCAATGATCACTCCTTGGCAGTAACTCTGAGCGATCTGCTTATTCCTGGGGGACTTGATGATCATAGATTTTTCCAAGGGAAGTATCGGAAAACCATGTTGCAAAAAAAATTCTTCTAAATGAACGAATGGGAAGCTCCAGAATCAAACAAAACCGTGGCAGGTACTGTGTTGACAGGGAATGTACCGAGCACGATGTCTGGGGCATTCTGCGCTTCTTCCCTGGTCACATGGTTCAGGTGGCCCTTCCTGTGATTGTTGCTGGGATTGAAATTGTTGCGCTTGGGGGCTGGATTGTTCCCACCATTGTTCGGCTTGGGGGCCGAGTTCCTTGGTTTTGGGCACTGTTTAGCATAGTGCCCTTCTTCACCACAAGCATAGCATGTGACCCCTGGACGGTACGTGAAGTCCTTGTCCCTGGAATGAAACTGTCTGGTTGGCCTTAGATCAGTAGTCGTGGATTTCCTTGCTTCAGTCCTCTGAACATCAGTCTTGCTTCGGTTGTTGCGAGCAAGAGTCGTCTTATCCCTCTTTCGCTTACGGATATCCTCCAGACTACGGCGCTCATTCTCCAAGGTAATGGCCTTGTCCACCAGAGTTTTAAAATCCGGGAAAGTGTGCACAACCAGTTGGCATCTTAGAGCCGGTGCCAGGCCGTCCAAGAATTTTTCCATCCTCTTGTTCTCTGTCATGTGCTCGTCGTAGGCATAACGAGATAGCTGGGTAAACTGACTGTTGTATTCTGTCACTTACATGCCTCTTTGCTTGAGGTCATCAAACTCTCTCTTCTTGATTTTTATGATGCTCCTGGGGATGTGTGCCCCACGAAAGCCTTCCTTAAACTCTTCCCAGGTGATGTTGTGTTCATTGGGATGCATGTGCAGGAAGTTTTCCCACCATGCTGCAGCTGCTCCAGTGAGGTAGTGAGGTGCATAAAGCACCTTCTCATGATCTGAACACTGAGCAATAATCAGCTTCCTTTCGATGTCACGAAGCCAATCATCGGCATCAAGTGGCCTATTAGTGTGAGCAAACGTTGGAGGGCGAGTCTTATGTAATTCAGACAACTTGGAGTATGGTTGATAGGGCTAACGGTGGTTTCCCATATTGATGACGTGATTCATCATCTCTTGGTGTTGCTGTTGGCTTTGTTCGAAAAGGCGGCACACTTGAGATAAGGCTGCTTCGCTGTCCTGTTGACTAGACTGTCCCTGAGTGAAGTTGTTACTGGTCTGTGTTCCATAAACTTCTTCTGGTTGATTGGGCATGGAACGAGTCCACGGACGAGACATTTTCCACTCTGGGGTATTATTTAGCAAAACTCATGAGAAGAACTGTGTGGCACACGAAAAATCTTGCAAAGGCAAAAATTTAAAAAGACCTCAAGATTTTTCAAGAAAACATAAATGATTTCGTACGGAGAAGAACTTCTCAGGACATATCTTACACGCGAAACGCAAACATACGATCCAGCACTGAGGATGTGCATACACATTCCTGACATGTTATTTGGGCTCACACACTCCTCCGGAACCCTACATGAAGCGCACACAAATACTACAAACTAACGTACAAATAAAACACATCATACATGCAGGCACATCATGCGGCTACTCGGCGCACTCAGTCGGAGATGGTGAAGATGTCTTTCCCCTTGCCGAGGGTAACACCCAGCGGTGCAGGAGACTCAACCTCCACCTCCTCTCTAGTAGGCTCCAGGCGCGTAGCACTGCGCTGAGGTGATGGTGCGGGAGCGACAGGCGGCAGTGCGGGTGCGGCAGGCGGTGCAGCTCTGACTGGAGTAGGAGCGATGACTCGATCGAACTCCTCAGTGGTAGGCAGACGGAGAGCAGTGGCCAAAATGGCCGGTGCATAAGATGCTGAGGACGAGACGAAAGTCAGAGGCGGTGCCATGTGGAGAAGCTCGTTCCTGCTGGCAGGACCGCCCCGAACTAAGTCCATGCGGACAGCCACAAGATCGTCCACGAGGTTGTCAAAAGATTCCTCCAGATCTTTGAGATACTCCACAACCATCTCGATGGCTTCATCTCGCTCTCCCCTATGGCAGGCGAATGCATAGTGACAAGTATATGGCACATGGCATGGGAGGTAGCTGTAGCGACGAGTCTTCATCATAGGAAGAATGTCCCGAAGGCGAGCTATCGCCTCATGGGCAGCCATCTGGATGGCATGCCTCTCCGTAGGCATGGCTCTTCCCACAAAACGGAAGTGGCGAGACGCAGAACGTCCTCCCTTGAATTGCACTACGGCCTGGTGCATAGACACGTCGTCGCTGAGCTTGTGCTGGTAAAGCGTGAACTCCGGACGAGTCGCTGGCCCGATTGAGAGCTTGGTGATGGAGACGAGGAGTTTGACAAACCCCTCGAGCACGTTAGTGAACACCCGAGTCTCGCAGTTGCTGCCAGCCATCTACAAAAGTAGGCAAAAATTCTGAGTAGTCATGTCATAAATTTATGATGACCAACAGAAAATAGCTACATTTGCAAAATGCTGAAAAAGCACAAAAGACGCTAATAACCGATTAGCGATCGCACCTAGTGGCTTCCTACAGTCAGCCTGGCTCTGATACCAAGCTTGTCATGACCGGTTTTCCAATAAAAATATTTATTGAGAAATCGATCCCTTTTACGGACCAGTAGAGAAGAATCCTTCTTACTGGTAGACAAAATCTTGATCACAGAAGAAAATACCAGGAGTACTGAATATAATACAAGGTTGAGCGGAGACTGCTCAACAATTTATTACAAGCACGCCAATAATACATAAAGGCGGATAGGGTGGCATAACTACTAACTCACGATAAAAGCGGTGGTGGATATATCACAGCGAGGTGGGTGATATGACTCCTGAAAACTAACAGCTCTTCAAGCGTCGGAGTGAGGCTCGAGGAGACTTATTGTGGGTGGTGGAAGCGTATATGATGCAAGTGACCAATATCCAGGATCGCACGGGACTGACTGGGATTCCTCTAGGCGTCGGACTCACTATCAAACTCTTCATCCATGAGATCGCCTTCGTCAACATCTGGCCAAATCAACAAGCTAGGTGAGTACTATGAAAGTACTCGCAAGACAGTTCGGACATAGGATATAACAAATGTAAACATGGTGCATATGAACAGATTAACAAGCGCACTCAGACATAGAGATAATAATGCATGGGGAATAAAAGACAAGTTGGGCGGTAGTCCTCCCGAAATACCAAAATAATACTGAGGGCCAAACGAGTGTCTGAATGACTCCTCGAGAGGATGCAAAAGAAATAACAATGCCGCAGTCGGGCGTCAAGGCGACACCACGTAAAGGGCTTATAATAGAATATAAATGACAGTGCGTGCCACAGTCGGACGTCTGAGCGACATCACATAAAGGGCTTATATCAAAAGTAAATAACAACAGGGCCACAGTCGGACGTCTGAGCGACATCACATAAAGGGCTTATATCAAAAGTAAATAATAAGAGTGCCACAGTCGGACGTCTAAGCGACATCACATAAAGGGCTTATATCC
>NC_057796.1:37928925-37929244 GCF_018294505.1 Triticum aestivum
ATATAAATAACAGTGCATGCCACAGTCGGACGTCTGAGCGACATCACATAAAGGGCTTATATCAAAAGTAAATAACAAGAGTGCCACAGTCGGACGTCTAAGCGACATCACATAAAGGGCTTATATCCAAAGTAAATAACAAGAGTGCCACAGTCGGACGTCTAAGCGACATCACATAAAGGGCTTATATCAAAAGTAAATAACAAGAGTGCCACAGTCGGACGTCTGAGCGACATCACATAAAGGGCTTATATTTCATAACTTGATATCTCAGTAGCTCAAGAATTTAAATCATTTCAAGGGCATAATCAGGTATGAA
>NC_057796.1:37929359-37957158 GCF_018294505.1 Triticum aestivum
TATCCAAAGTAAATAACAAGAGTGCCACAGTCGGACGTCTAAGCGACATCACATAAAGGGCTTATATCAAAAGTAAATAACAAGAGCGCCACAGTGGGACGTCTGAGCGACATCCAATAAAGGGCTTATATCCAAAGTAAATAACAAGAGTGCCACAGTCGGACGTCTAAGCGACATCACATAAAGGGCTTATATTTCATAACTTGATATCTCAGTAGCTCAAGAATTTAAATCATTTCAAGGGCATAATCAGGTATGAAATAAACAACAGAGTTAGTCCATCCACGGAATAACGTTCAACCAATTTACCACTTAAGCTTGTTCACCAGGGAAATACCACGAGGATGTCACATAGATATGGATACACTGATCACGGTCCTTGACCATGGATACGATGACTCGGAAGGATTTGACTCTGCAGAGTTTGTACTTTAACCACAGCCAACGGATTTCAGTAGTCACGGGGACTAGTTCCGTTTACGGTGTTTAAGGAGAAACACATCTAACCAGTACACACCCATTCAACATTCCGAAGCCAGGAATCACCCTCGGCAACGTTCAAGAAAAACCTTGAGACGGGGAGGCTACAACCTCGCGTAGCATGGGATCAAATTTATATACGCGCGCTCTAAGGGGTGCCCCCTCTCGGTCCCAACCGGAAACACCCATGCCCCCTGACCGGATGACTGGCTTTAATCCAGGGCCATGGAACCCTCATCCCGGCCCCTCTATTTGGCGTGTACACGGAAAGAGGTTATCAACTTACTAAACCGTACTCTTTGCAGAAAACATGTGGCGGCACGGAAGGGGAAGAACGATAACGTGACTCAGTCCACGTTAACGTTGGAGTTTATCGGAGGTTGTAAGGCTGGCATGCTACAACAATACAACCTTACTGCCTTTCATGTCACCACATGACTAGGCTATCTCTCATCAGAGATCACAGTAACTTCGGAACACACGGTTAGTTGCCTCACATGCAACGAGATACTCATAGATGCTCATTTGAAGGGCACTGTTACTGTCGAAGTTCAGAGATACAGTTTCAGTGGCCGATGTCGTTTTCTTCAGAAACCTATCCCGATCTCGCCAGTAGCCGCGGTGGAGCCTTGCGCCCTGTGCTTCCTTCTTATCCATGCGCTGCACGATCGCTTGGAAGCTTGCGGGCGTCGGCGACGAGCTGGTGGAGCTGCGCCACCCCGTGAGCGACGGCAGCAGCGCCCTTTGCGGCTGCCAGAGAGGCGCAGCGTTGGACGGCGCCGTCCAGCGCCGCCCAAGCAACCAGAGGCCACCGCGTGGCCATCCACTCACCCGTGCACGCCGCAGGTCCGTCGTCGTGAACTGGTAGGCGCGGAGCGCGCCCCCTGCCGCCGCCGTGCCCGTACGGCCGTTCCGTCGAGGGCCAGTGCATTACGCAAGCCCGACCGAGGTTTGAGCAGAGAAACGGCGCCAGTGATCCTCCCTGATGATGTCTAGCCTCCTAAACCCCCTGCCCAACCTCTGCCTCGCCGTAATTGCTCACCGGAGCTATCCCGTTCACGGCCACCCCCTCGGATCGCCTATAAAAGGAGGTCCCGAGCTCGAACTCGAACCCGCACCACCTCTACACACCACCAGTACCACGCCAAGCCACTGGAAGAGCCCCGAGGGAGTCTTCTTCCCCAACTCCGGCCGCCTCGACCCGCTTCGGGATCCAGCGTGATTCACTCCCGTGCTTGCACCCCTACCCCTCAGCTCTTGCCAGTAGCCTCCTAGTACATCCACATCTCTGACCCGCGCATCAATTTGAAGCTTGCAGCACCCACCGGAGCATTCCACCATCGCCCGAACCACCGTCCGCCGGAGATAGTGTCGCCGTCGACGTGGTGCTCTCCGACGGCCAAGTCCACCACCCACCGACGCGGAAGAACACCCTGAACCTGCTGGTACCCTCTGATCTCTCTGCCTCGCCGTGGTTCAACGCCGGCGACCAGCGCAGCCTTCGGGCGCCGGCGAGCTCCGTTGGAAGTTTTGAACCTGACGGGTGGCACCCCCCCGTCAGCCTCTCTCCTTTTCCCTCGAACCGTTTTCTGAAAGCGCCTTTGGGCAAAATGTGTTTTCTCGTTGGGCTAACGTATTTCCTACCAAACCGTTTTCTGTTTTCTCAAACAAGTCCCTGGATCTTTTCTGTTTCATCACAGATCAGTCCTTGGACTAAAACCCTTATATCTTTTTAATAAAAGATGCTTTTTGATTGATTCTTTTTCTGTCAGTCTTATATTTTTGTATAATTTTTATAGTATTTATTTGGAAATTTTTTGGAACAATTTTTATGCACGCAACAATTTTCACGTTAGTATACGGTTTCGTTATACAGTAGGTTCTGGAGGAGGTGACGGAGCCGCAAACTTCGCCGAGCTAGACTCCGACTTCTCCGAACCAGGCAAGCATGTTTGAACCTTTGATATGATAGGTGTTTTGCATGTTTGCTTGAATGGTTTGAGCATGGCATATGAGCATCGGTGAGTATTACGTTGCATGCAAGGCAACTAACCGTGTGTTTCGAAGTTACTGTGATCTTTGATGAGAGATGACCTGATCATGTGGTAACATGAAAGGTTGTAAGATGGTATTGTTGTAGCATGCCAGTCTTACATCATCCGATAAACTCCGACGTTAACGTGGACTGAGCCACGTTACCGTTCTTCCCCTTTTGTGCTGCCACATGTTTTCTACAAAGAATACGGTTTAGTAAGTTGCTAACCTCTTTCCTTGTACACACCAAATAGAGGGGCCGGGATGAGGGTTCCATGGCCCTGGATTAAAGCCAGTCATCCGGTCAGGGGGCATGGGTGTTTCCGGTTGGGACCGAGAGGCGGGCACCCCTTAGAGCGCGCGGTATAAATTTGATCCCATGCTACGCGAGGTTGTAGCCTCCCCGTCTCAAAGTTTTTCTTGAACGTTGCCGAGGGTGATTCCTGGCATCGGAATGTTGAATGGGTGTGTACTGGTTAGATGTGCTTCTCCTAAAACACCGTAAACGGAACTAGTCCCCTGTGACTACTGAAATCCGTTGGCTGTGGTTAAATAGTACAAGCTCTGCAGAGTCAACCCCTTCCGAGTCATCGTGTCCATGGTCAAAGACCGTGGCCAGCATATCCATATCCATGTCAGTCCCCGTGTCAGTCTCCGTGGTAAATCCCCGGTGAACAAGCTTGAGTGGTAAACCCGGTTGAATTATTATTCCTGTGGATGGACTAACCTTTTTATTATTTCATACCTGAGTATTTCCTTGAAATGATATAACTTCCTGAGCTACTGAAATATTATGAAATATAAGCCCTTTATGTGATGTCGCTCAGACGTCCGACTGTGGCACCCTTGTCATTTACTTTCAAGATAAGCCCTTTATGTGATGTCGCTCAGACGTCCGACAGTGGCACTCTTGTCATTTACTTTCAATATAAGCCCTTTACGTGATGTCGCTCAGACGTCCGACTGTGGCACGCTCGTTATTTATATTTTGATATAAGCCCTTTATGTGATGTTGCTCAGACGTCCGACTGTGGCACGCACTGTCATTTATATTCCACTATAAGCCCTTTATGTGGTGTCGCCTTGACGCCCGACTGCGGCATTGTTATTTTATTTTGTATCCTTCCGAGGAGTCATTCAGACACTCGATTGGCCTTCAGCATTACGTTGGGATTTCGGGAGGACTACCGCCCGACTTCCTTTTTATTTCCCATGCATAGCTATTTTATTATGCATCATGTTTACATTTGTTTCGGGAGGACTACCTCGAGTGCGCTTTATTAATCTATTCATATGCATCATGTTTACATTTGTTATATCTTATGTCCAAACTGTCTTGCGAGTACTTTCATAGTACTCACCTGGCTTGTTGATTTGGCCAGATGTTGACGAAGGCGATCTCATGGATGAAGAGTTTGATAGTGAGTCCGACGCCGAGAGGAGTCCCAGTCAGTCCCATGCGATCCTGGGTATTGGTCACTTGTATTTTTATACGCTTCCGCCACCCACAATAAGAATCCTTGAGCCGCACTCCGACGCTCGATGAGCTGTTAGATTCAGGAGTCATGTCACCCACTTCACTGTGACATATCCACCACCGCTTTTATTGTGAGTCAGTAGTTATGCCACCCTAGCCGCCTTTATGTATTATCGGCGTGCTTGTAATAAATTGTTGAGCAGTCTCCACTCAACCTTGTATTATATTTAGTACTCCTGGTTTTTCTTCTGTGATCAAGAAATTTTCTACCAGTGAGAAGGATTCTTCTCTACTGGTCCGTAAAAGGGATCGGTTTCTCAATAAATGTTTTATTGGAAAAACCGGTCGTGACATTGACGCTTTGCCTTGCTGGGCGTTTCATCAGTTATTTTATTATATAGTGTTGGTTATACCGTGTCCTGGCTCTACTACTCAAAGTATGCATGCACATCATGACAACAATTGTTGGCAATTCAGTCGCCTGGTTCAGACTAATCCACATGTGTAGAGTACAATAGTGGTAGCTGACTGACCTGTGGCTGGTGAAGAACATGTTGCAGGCCCGGCATGTTACCAGCTTGATGGTCTGCTGCTAGCTGGGCGGCTGGCTGGCTGGCTGTGTGGCAAGCCCTCTGTAGATAAATTGTTTGATTAGGTTACGGTCTTAGTGGACTTGCTATGCTTAGAGTGGCACTTTACAGTGCTTGAGGCAGGGTTGGTTGGTATAAACCAAATTTGTCCGGGACAGTTTAATTAGCCAGTAATAATGTGCAGTTATCATCATCCCTTCTCTTTTGTTGTGGATGGAGAAGAGAGATCATGGTACCATAAAGTTGTCACTTTTTTATTCATATAGAAGACTTCAAGTATCTTTTTTTTAGAGAGAAGTCTTCAAGTATCTAGTTAAGTTGGTGAGCAACTACACTTTCAGAGCCCAAAGGCCCACAACACACCACCACACAGCCTTGATGCCTTCTAGTACTGCTAGGGTGCTGAGTCCAACATAGTAAAAATGCAAAAAAATCACAAGGAAAGTAGAAGTTACTATTATGTTTATCTGTAAACCTAAAAAACACCATTGTCCTTTCTCAAACTAACCCACTAGAGATTAATAGGAAAAACAGTCTTAACACAGAATGTCGGATTCTTTTTTTACCATGGCAGATAGAGTGTTTTTCATGGCAATTATAGGTGTCACAGGGAAGGCAGATTTCTTTAGCAAGCATGGAAAATCCTTGGCCCGTACTGTCATCATGTTGACAACTATAATTAACATGAAGCATCCACCTTACTAAGCCATTACTTGTGTGCATCTCTAGTTTCCTTGCAGGTTGTAAGTTTTTATTAGGATAGCTGCAAATTTCTTCTGTTTTCTAGTAGTACAACCTGTACTAGTTGGGACAAAAACACTGCTTTTGGTGTACCTGTACTGTTCTTTCTAGCTGTAAATTTCTTCTTTCTTCACTTTACTGATGAGTACACAAAGCAAGTGTGAGTGAACTGAATGAATTCAGTGTGCACTGTAGTATAAGTACCATCTAGTCAAGTCAAGCTTTTGTCATGGTCCAGCAGATGAGATTTTCTCTTCTGAGGAAAAGCATATGAGAATTGAGAAGCATATGCCACACAATGATTCAGCAATATCTTTAAGGCAAATCTGCCTGGCAATTTGGCCCTCTGTGTCCATCACCATGGCCACTACTATTTCAAACTGAAGAAAGAAAGGAAGAGATGATTTTGCAGGTACCCCGAGAGGCCCTTGAGTTTGTCGGAACGTCGATTAACTTCCATTCCGGCAAATTCGGGTACTCCATATGTCCTATTTTCAGCAAAGGTCATGCTAAAATTTTCCGTGAATTTTAGCATGACTTTTCTAAAAATAGGACATATGGGGTACTTGCGACTAATGCATGGGCCGGGGTATCTTAGTACTTAATTAATTAGTTCGTGTAGGTGTATATACACACATGAATCCACCTACATCCTGGAAATCCATTTAATTAGAGGAAGACGACGAAGAAGAAGAGGAGGAGGAGGAGGAGGAGGTGAGGTTGGTTAGCCAAGAGTCAAACCCTAAATGATAAAACCTTGGCTTTTAGGGTGCCTCAGTGTCGATAAAAACCTAAATGATCAATTTTCAGCCCTTGGATTAGTTTAGTATTTTTTCACACACTCAGACACCCTTGCTTGCCATGTGTGTGAGAGAGATAGTGAGAGGAGACAAGAAGAAGGGGGTTAGGAAGGGACTTAGACCTTAGCAACAACACACTAACAGCAAATTCCTCGAGAATTGGGTTATTTGGTCAACTTAGAGATCTTGTTCCTTGACAATAACCAACTTTTTGACCAAACTTTTTTCCTATTTAGAGCGAAACATGGCCCACAACGATGAGGCCGGCGGTTCGGGCGGCAAGGCATTCTGGGAGCTGTCCCAGGAGATGGAGGAAGAACCTCACCGCTATGAGGACGCCGCGGAAGACACCGATCCTGACTACACAACCCCTAGTGGCGTCGGGGATGACACCACTGATGGTGCCGCCAAGGATGCCACCACTGATGATGGCGGCGCACGTTCAGATGGCAGCCAACCGAAGAGGCAACGGAAGGACCGGTGCCCGAACGTGCTTGGCACCGTCAAGGAGGAATTTACATAAGTGAACTGCGACGGGGATCCAACAGCGCCCAAAGAATTAGTCAAGGGGTACTCGGTTTAGCTCGGGTGCATTCTCCGGAGCACCGTTGTAACAGCCCCAAAATTGGGTTATCAATTTTTGTGCTGTTATTCTCTCCTGCCACTCATTTTCAAAATTTTCTCCTGAGTTTGCTGGATGACCCTAAGAAATTTTTGTCATTTCCAACCTTTCAAAATCCTGCTCATGTCTTTTTCAGTGGGCAAGACCTCATTTGCATCAGCTCAATTCCTCTTAAACCATAATTCCAATTTTTTGGAATTTGGATATGCCCTTGTGATTACAAACGAGCCACCATTTTCCTTGTTCTGTTGATCCTCCCAATTGATCCCAGAGATCATCCTATCTTTCTTAACCTTGGATATGCAAAAATATTGCTAAGTCCAATGCAATATTTTTGAATTATGATTTATTCCTTTTCTTGCCTTTCTGAGGAATAAAATCCAAAGGCATATCTAGCCATCTCCTAAATTCATGAGAATTGGTGGAGTTGATGCTTATGCCTAATCCAAGCTCTGGCAAGTATATTGGCCATAATTAAATAAGGAAAATTGCCTTTTCCTATTTAATGCCAATATTGCATTTCTGCCAATTTCCAAAGGAACTACTATTTTTATAGCAAAGAAAATTCCCACATAAATTGTGGAGCTTGTCCTTACTATATAATCACTAGTTCCATCCTAATATCATGATTCCACAGTTCAAAATTTGGCACATGATCCAATGCAAGTTTCTGCCTTCTCTGAAATTTTGCAAAGGAAGTGCTTTATTGCTAAGTCCAATTGATCTGCAATTTGGCGGGGTGTTTAACATTGTTAAATAACCCATGGGTACCAAAGATGAGCTCAATACATTCACCCTAGCTCCCTGTGCAATTTTTCAAAGTTTCTGACCAGAACACAAGTTTGTGAAGGAAGTACCTTCATAGTGTTTCCAAATGGGATGAAACTTTTCCATCCTCTCAAGTATCTCAAATCATTTTCCTCCACCCAAATTCAGTTCATTTCATTGAACTATGTGAGCACAGGAGCAATTCTTGTTTTCTGTCCAAATTTTCAGTTTGTGAAGCAAGTGTATTTTATCTTGCTCCATTATGGCTGATAATTTTTCCAGGCCTTCTCCTACTCATATAACCTATCTCCACAAGATTGTGGCTCATTTCACTTGACCAATTGCCCTGAGGATTTTTCTGAAGTTTTTGGACAGAAATGATAGCTTTGCCAAGTTATAGCCCAATCCATCACTCCTAGTGAGTGTTTCATCATGATTAAGTTTCTGGGTCAGTTTTGGTGGTTGTACAGCAACTATGGTAAATAGTTGTCCATTTTACCTCAAAACTCCAAGGACCGTAGTCCTTTCTACCCCAAGCCTCCCGGACATCAAGTTTACCATTTACCTTCTCTGGTTTAATCTCTAGGATGTTGCCAAGTTTGCAACAGCAAACTTGTGGAGCTTGTTTCACTCATCTCCATTTGTCTCTGCCCGATCTTTCACCGTGGTAACACTCCACGCTGGAAGGACTACGTGGTAGACATGAACTTACATCAGTAAACACCCCAGAGCGCGCCATGCCAGTGGTGACTACGAGGGTAGCCAGCCAAAACAGTGGTATAGCCGCTGTTGTCGTTGGCAGCGCTGCCCCGACCGTCTTTGGCCTCGCCATTAATGCCCAACAGCTCCCCCTCGACGTCGTCTTCCCTCTGGACCTCTGGCCCCCCTCGTTTTCTTCTCCGGCGAGCCGTGCCAATGCTTGAACAGTCCGTGCCCGTGAGCTCGTCCTGTTCCTCGCCGGTGTCGCTTCCTCCTCTTGTCCTTGAGCCTTGCTCGTCCCCGTGAGCCTCTGGTGCTCGTCTTGATCCTCCCCGTCGCCTTCCCGCCGCTTCCCGTGGGCCTTGGCCGTGCCTGCCGACACTGCCCCGTCGCCGACGCGCGGACACGTCGCCCGCCGCGTGCCACCTCCTCCCCTCCTTGCCCCGGCTATAAATAGCCAGCCTGAGCCTTCTCCGAGCAAGCCAACCCTTTCCCCTCCCTCCAAAGCGCTCCAATACCGGAGCTCGACCGAATCCCTCGCAGGAGCGCTCGGATTTCCGGCGGGCCTGCCACTCTGCTCCGCCGCCCTATACCACCCCCGAGCTTCCCCGAGCCCCGTGCGCATCATGGATGGATGTGCCACATCCCTCCGACCCTCCCTTGTCCGCCGCCCCTCCATTCCCCTCGCCGGAGCCCCGTGTCCACCGGAGGCCGAAGCCCCTCTCCGCCGCGGGCCGGGTGGCTCCCTCCCCTGTGCTCGTCGCCGGCAACAGAGACCACCTCGGGGTGCGCCTCCTCCTCCTGAGCCCGTGGGTAGGTCGCCCGTCGCCTGCCGTGGCCGAACGCACCGGCGAGCGCCGTCGGGGCGGGCGTCTCCTATCGGCCAGGCGCGCGTCGAGCGGGAGGAAGAAGAAGACAGCTAGGCGGGCCCCACCCCCTCGCGGGTCCCCCTCAACAGTGACTCCGCGTTGACCCCGCTTCGCCACGTCAGTTAAGTGGCGGCGCCTCGGGCTGTTTTCCGTTTTCCGAACCCCGAAGGCGTATTCCGGAGTGTGCGCTTTCCCTAAGCGAAGGCGTATTCCTCCTCTTCTTCGGGCCAGAATGCGCTTTCCTTTCTGGAAACCGTATTTCTGAGAAAGACGCGATCTGTTTTTCTGCTAGGGCCCCGTTTGTAATGATTTTCTTTACAGATTGGTCCCTGATAGTTAAACGGTCATATCTTTTTACCCACAACTCCATATGAGGTGAATCCAAAGCCCACGTCTTTGTTTTGTCGAGCCCGTTCCGTTGATGTCATTTTCATAATATTTTCACACAGTGAAAATGACCTTTTTGCCCTTGCCCGTAAACAGCCCCCTCCGAGAAGGAACTATTTCCGACAAATCTTTTCGCGATCATTTCGCACTTCTTCCCGGAGTATTTGTCGACCCCAGGCAAGCCAACCTCTTATCATGAGCCCCGAACTTGCATGTTGACTTTGCTTGCACCTTTTGTGTGTGTAGTTGCAGTTGTTCATATCGTTTTCATCTGAAGTTATTCCTTTATGCCTGTCATGCATGCTTGCGTTTTCATGATATCTTTTGCCATGCTAATTAAAATGTTGTTATTGATAATGCCATGTCACTACTCTACTTTATTTGCATGTCATCATTAGAAACTGTTATGAGGATTGTAATGCACCGTTGATATACTATTGTCGTGTCCTTTATGTTATAGTTGTGCACTTGAGGAGTTCAATATTTTGTTCGAGCATTTGTATGCGGCATGTTGCACCCATGTTAAATATGTTCATGATGACGGAGAAGGAAATAAAATGACTTAATAACAAACCTCCTCCGTCATCAATGGGATCGAGTCATAGTGCCGCCAAACCGAACTTTTTCCGTGCAGCCACATTTGCCTTTTTGGGAAGGCCTTAATGCGATCTATTGTCGTGCCTCTCGTCGGTGCCTCCAACTAGGGAAGGTTATGGGCGTGCTTACCCTGATCAGGTAAGCGGACATAACCTTGTGTGCTCGTTTTTGATATTTTTGGTACCAGTCCCCGAGTGGGAGTATCCCCAAGTGGGAGTTGACCACGACGGTGGTCGGGGTGTCTTTGGTAGACACGGGGCCACCCAGGACCAGCCCGTTGGGGATTGGTTCGAAGTGGCCGGGAGAGCGTCATGGCAGTAGGTTGGTTTCGTTGGAATGCCGTTGGTCCACCCGAATGGAATGACGAGGCCATGGGTTCCGTGATGTGGGTACAGTGTGCTACCTCTGCAGAGTGTATAAAGTCTATCGATAGCAACAGTTCGTAGTAGGTCCCACTATCAGGTCTTGGTCGAAATGGAGGACAAACCAAAATAATTAAGTTGGTAAATAAATATGTGATAACAAGAATATGGTAACTTGAACTATGAGATAGTCGTGAGGAGTCACGACGATATTTTGGTGATGAGATAAGTGGTTGTGATCGCCGTAAGGATCACGGGCCAAATATTGGTCGTGGTTGTGATCGCCGTAAGGATCACGGTTGGAGACCAAGTGTTGGTCGTGGTTGTGATCGCCGTAAGGATCACGAGTTGTTCTTGAGAAAGACCACTTTGGTGGTGTGTTTGTGATCCAGAGATGATCACAGTTGATAAGAGAGTCCGAGGGACTCGGTGCACAAGTTTGGTTGCATTGCTGGAATAATATATCATTATTTGCATTTAAAGAACCATGATAGAACAGAAGATGATTGCATAATGTTAACATGCTATGTCTGCATTGGATATTACTGGTAGTTTATTTTCAGCATAGTTTCTTGATGCCATGCTATGCTTTGATTGACATGTTAAGTTATGCCATGATTGAGATAAAATTCTATGTTTTGCTATTACAATGTTATAATCATGTTCTGATATGCCATGTCATTGCCATGTTAGTAGATGTTATGATTTTGTTCATGCTTAGTTGATTTTTATCATGCCATGTTTAGTAATTGATATGAGATAGGGTGTTGCATGCGCTTGGTTCATGCTTTGTCTGCAGCTTGCTTGGATGCTATGTATTTGGTTGTCTTGCAAGTACATTCAATGTACTGACCTGGCATGTCATGCCAGTTTTGTAGGTCGTACCCGTATTGCTCGCTTGATCCGTCGTGCTAGGCCGTAATCTTGCCAATCCTGTGAGTTGTGGAGCCCGGACAGAGTTGTTATGCTGCCAAACCAAGACTTCCGCCGCCATTTTTATCATACTTCCACTGTCATTAATAGCCTTAGGGCTATGCCAGATAATTGTATTCATCAATGATGTAATCTCATATACATGTATTTGATGAATATTTGTGTACCTGAAATGTTGTATTATGGACCTGTCGTGCGTCAGGTGTTATCCTGGGCTGACGTGCGAAGGCCCCCTGCTCCATGCGGATCGGGGTGCCATAGGGCATGGTATCAGAGCTGCCAGGCTGGCATAGGTTATCCTAGTATTAGATCACCGCTACCATTAACCGGTAATGGCCCTAAGGGATTTGACCCATCCCTGCATACGGCATGGCCACTATTAATCAACAGGTGGCGTAGTCGGGACCGACACGTCGTGACCCCGCTGTCCCCGCCTAGATATCCGTGGCGCGAATAGCAACCATATCCTTTCTGGTCGGCCACACAGCTCACCCTTCGCCATTAAGGGAAAGGGGCCACACCATGCGGGCATGTCTCGCATAGCTGCCTATAGAAGCCCCCTTTCCACTCGCCGTATCGCTCACCCCTCAGTCAACCATGTCCATGTAGAGAAGCCTAGCTAGTAGCACTCCAGCCATGACTGGCACCTTCAAAGCTCCCAAGTTTTACACCCGCACCGGTGCCGTCAACCACCCCGGATTTCCACCCCTTCTTGCTGAGATGCTCACCAAAGCCTTTGGCTATAAGGCTAGCCCCGATTACCTGGTCTTCCAATCATCACCCGTCCCTCACCTTCATCGCTTCGATGCAAGAGTGTGCATCATCCTAGCAGCGGATGGCCAGCCGTTGGTTTTTCAGGGTAGAGCTATGCCTACCTCTGATTTAGCCATTCAGGCCGCTGCTGTGGAGGCTATGCTTCACCTCCGAACCAGATACCCGCATATGGCAGCAAGGCGTGATTTCTGCTTCTACCCCATTGTGATAGAGGTAGGAATGCAGCCTTGTCCCACTAGCCAAGGAGATGACCCCGCAATCGCTCGCCTGGTGTAGTATATCACCGCCCAGGGGATGATGATTTCCCAGATGCTTGCCGAGTTTAGAACTCTGGACAATGATGCGGTACGTGTCGTCAAGGAACCTTACCATGAGTCTCGTAAATTCGCATCTCAAGTCATTTGCCCAACGCCATCCGAACCAGTGCTATCCTCTCAGCCTGTGTTGTGGCCTAGACCCAACATCGTCACCCTCGACAAGGCTCTTTTACGGATCCACCAGCAGCATTTGCTTGGATCAATTTCAGGCACACCCCCAGCAGCCGAACCCCAACCCATAGTGCTGTCGGACGATGAAGATGGAGATTGGCTCAGTCTTCGTCCTCCCGGAGAGCCCCAGCAAGGAAAATCCTCTGCATGACCTCAGTCAAGCAGTAAGATGATCAGTCTGTCGGTTCATCCTCGATGTGAGGGTAGAACTATGTATCCCTAGATGAGTTGCTTCGTTTAGCGCGTAGAGCGTTCGTGCTTTGTTGTATGCTGGTACTGTTGTAACCCGTATGCTGTGTTCTATGTATGCTTTTGTGCTTTTGTTTTTGTGTTGTTTTTGCTAGTCTCTCTGTCAAGCAGAAATGTTTGACAGGGTTGACACTGTGTTGCTAACAAAATTTCAATTAGTAGATCACATACACTAAATCAACCCTGACTCGTCTCGGGTCTATAATAAAATGCACGCTGGTGTAGGTATATGTATGCCAGGAGTACATATACCCACTAGCATGAACACACTCTAGTATGATTTGTGTGGTGTGTTTTTCATTGCATGTTTATTGCCTCTGTCTGTTTGCTAGTTTAGATTTTTCTGCATACTGCATGCATACCCGGTTCACCCATGAGTACATTCAGGCAGTACTCGGGGAAATGCAAAGTCACATATCTCTATCTATCTGTGCATACGCCGTGTGCCGGATTTCCAACTCTAGAAACCCCGCAGAGGCATTTCCGCTTGGAAATTCCTCGTCTCTAATTCTTTTTCCTGATTTCATTTCTGGAGAAACACTGCCAACTTTATTTCACTCGATCCAGTACATCTACCCCGATACAGGTTTCACCCTTGATTCTACCTCGACACCTACGTTTCGTGGAGGAATCCGCGATTTTTTTCTTGGTGCCCCCAACTCGTTTGAATTTAACCAAAGGGTTAAAAATTAACCCCGAGGTTTTTCTCTGGAGTTGTTATTCTTTCGTTTGTGCTGTAACACTAGGAATCTCGAGGACGAGATTTCTTTTTAAGGGGGGAAGAGTTGTAACAGCCCCAAAATTGGGTTATCAATTTTTGTGCTGTTATTCTCTCCTGGCACTCATTTTCAAAATTTTCTCCTGAGTTTGCTGGATGACCCTGAGAAAATTTTGTCATTTCCAACCTTTCAAAATCCTGCTCATGTCTTTTTCAGTGGGCAAGACCTCATTTGCATCAGCTCAATTCCTCTTAAACCCTAATTCCAAATTTTTGGAATTTGGATATGCCCTTGTGATTACAAAGGAGCCACCATTTTCCTTGTTCTGTTGATCCTCCCAATTGATCCCAGAGATCATCCTATCTTTCTTAACCTTGGATATGCAAAAATATTGCTAAGTCCAATGCAATATTTTTGAATTATGATTTATTCATTTTCTTGCCTTTCTGAGGAATAAAATCCAAAGGCATATCTAGCCATCTCCTAAATTCATGAGAATTGGTGGAGTTGATGCTTATGCCTAATCCAAGCTCTGGCAAGTATATTGGCCATAATTAAATAAGGAAAATTGCCTTTTCCTATTTAATGCCAATATTGCATTTCTGCCAATTTCCAAAGGAACTACAATTTTTATAGCAGTGAAAATTCCCACATAAATTGTGGAGCTTGTCATTGCTATATAATCACTAGTTCCATCCTAATATCATGATTCCACAGTTCAAAATTTGGCACATGATCCGATGCAAGTTTCTGCCTTCTCTGAAATTTTGCAAAGGAAGTGCTTTATTTCTAAGTCCAATTGATCTGCAATTTGGCAGGGTGTTTAACATTGTTAAATAACGCATGGATACCAACTATGAGCTCAATACATTCAACCTAGCTCCCTGTGCAATTTTTCAAAGTTTCTGACCAGAACACAAGTTTGTGAAGGAAGTACCTTCATAGTGTTTCCAAATGGGATGAAACTTTTCCATCCTCTCAAGTATCTCAAATCATTATCCTCCACCCAAATTCAGTTCATTTCATTGAACTATGTGAGCATAGGAGAAATTCTTGTTTTCTGTCCAAATTTTCAGTTTGTGAAGCAAGTGTATTTTATCTTGCTCCATTATGGCTGATAATTTTTCCAGGCCTTCTCCTACTCATATAACCTTTCTCCACAACATTGTGGCTCATGTCACTTGACCAATTGCCCTGAGGATTGTTCTGAAGTTTTTGGACAGAAATGATAGCTCTGAAGGAAGTACCATTTTGGTGAGTCCATTTGGTATGAACTTTTTACAGCATCATGGTATGTTCAAATCATCAGGCTTTGCCAAGTTATAGACCAATCCATCACTCCTAGTGAGTGTTTCATCATGATTAAGTTTCTGGGTCAGTTTTGGTGGTTGTACAGCAACTATAGTAAATAGTTGTCCATTTTACCTCAAAACTCCGAGGACCGTAGTCCTTTCTACCCCAAGCCTCCCGGACATCAAGTTTACCATTTACCCTCTCTGGTTTAATCTCTAGGATGTTGCCAAGTTTGCAACAGCAAACTTGTGGAGCTTGTTTCACTCATCTCCATTTGTCTCTGCCCGATCTTTCACCATGGTAACACTCCACGCTGGAAGGACTACGTGGTAGAAATGAACTTACATCAGTAAAAACCCCAGAGCGCGCCATGCCAGTGGTGACTACGAGGGCAGCCAGCCAAAACGGTGGTCTAGCCACTGTTGTCGTCGACAGTGCTGCCCCGACCGTCTCTGGCCTCGCCATTAATGCCCAACAGCTCCCCCTCGATGTTGTCTTCCCTCTGGACCTCTGGCCCCCTTCGTTTTCTTCTCCGGCGAGCCGTGCCAATGCTCGAACAGTCCGTGCCCGTGATCTCGTCCTCTTCCTCGCCGGTGTTCGCTTCCTCCTCTTGTCCTCGAGCTGTGCTCGTCTCCGTGAGCCTATGCTGGTCGTCTTGATCCTCCCCGTCGCCTTCCCGCCGCTTCCCGTGGGCCTTGGCCGCGCCTGCCGACACTGCACCGTCGCCGACGAGCGGACGTGTCGCCTGCCGCGTGCCACCTCCTCCCCTCCTTGCCCCGGCTATAAATAGCCAGCCTGAGCCTTCTTCGAGCAAGCCAACCCTTTCCCCTCCCTCCAAAGCACTCCAGTACCGGAGCCCGACCAAATCCCTCGCCGGAGCGCTCGGATTTCCGGCGGGCCTACCACTCTGCTCTGTCCCCGAGCTTCCCCGAGCTTCCCCGAGCCCCGTGCGCATCATGGATGGATGCACCACATCCCTGCGCCCTCCCTAGTCCGCCGCCCCTCCATTCCCCTCACCGGAGCCCCGTGTCCACTGGAGGCCGAAGCCCCTCTCCGCCGCGGGCCGGGTGGCTCCCTCCCCTTTGCTCGTCGCCAGCAACGCAGACTACCCCGGGGTGCGCCTCCTCCTCCTGGGCCCGTGGGTCGGTCGCCCGTCGCCTGCCGTGGCCGGACTCGCCGGCGAGCGCCATCGGGGCGGGCGTCTCCCCTCGGGCAGGCGCGCGTCGAGCGGGAGGAAGAAGAAGACACCCAGGCGGGCCCCACCCCCTCGCGGGCCCCCCTCTCAGTTAAGTGGCGGCGCCTCGGGCTGTTTTCCGTTTTCGGAACCCCGAAGGCGTATTCCGGAGTGTGCACTTTCCCTAAGCCGAAGGCGTATTCCTCCTCTTCTTCGGGCCAGAATGCGCTTTCCTTTCTGGAAACCGTATTTCTGAGAAAGACGCGATCGGTTTTTCTGCTAGGGCCCCGTTTGTAATGATTTTCTTTACAGATTGGTCCCTGATAGTTAAACGTTCATATCTTTTTACCCACAACTCCAAAAGAGGTGAATCCAAAGCCCACGTCTTCGTTTCGTTGAGCCCGTTCCGTTGATGTCATTTTCATAATATTTTCACACAGTGAAAATGACCTTTTTGCCCTTGCTCGTAAACAGCCCCCTCCGAGAAGGAACTGTTTCCGGCAAATCTTTTAGCGATCATTTCACACTTCTTCCCGGAGTATTTGTCGACCCCAGGCAAGCCAACCTCTTATCATGAGCCCCGAACTTGCATGTTGACTTTGCTTGCACCTTGTGTGTGTAGTTGCAGTTGTTTCATATCGTTTTCATCTGCAGTTATTCCTTTATGCCTGTCATGCATGCTTGCATTTTCATGATATCTTTTGCCATGCTAATTAAAATGTTGTTATTGATAATGCCATGTCACTACTCTACTTTATTTGCATGTCATCATTATAAACTGTTATGAGGATTGTAATGCACCGTTGTTATACTATTGTCGTGTCCTTTATGTTATAGTTGTGCACTTGAGGAGTTCAATATTTTGTTCGTGCATTTGTATGCCGCATGTTGCACTCATGTTAAATATGTTCATGATGATGGAGATGGAAATAAAATGACTTAATAACAAACCTCCTCCGTCATCGATGGGATCGAGTCATAGTGCCGCCAAATCGAACTTTTTCAGTGCAGCCACATTTGCCTTTTTGGGAAGGCCTTAATGCGATCTATTGTCGTGCCTCTCGTCGGTGCCTCCAACTAGGGAAGGTTATGGGCGTGCTTACCCTGATCAGGTAAGCGGACATAACCTTGTGTGCTCGTTTTTGAGATTTTTGGTACCAGTCCCCGAGTGGGAGTGTCCCCAAGTGGGAGTTGACCACGACGGTGGTCGGGGTGTCTTTGGTAGACACGGGGCCACCCAGGACCAACCCGTTGGGGATTGGTTCGAAGTGGCCGGGAGAGCGTCATGGCAGTAGGTTGGTTTCGTCGGAATGCCGTTGGTCCACCCGAATGGAACGACGAGGCCATGGGTTCCGTGATGTGGGTACAGTGTGCTACCTCTGCAGAGTGTATAAAGTCTATCGATAGCAACAGTTCGTAGTAGGTCCCACTATCAGGTCTTGGTCGAAATGGAGGACAAACCAAAATAATTAAGTTGGTAAATAAATATGTGATAACAAGAATATGGTAACTTGAACTATGAGATAGTCGTGAGGAGTCACGACGATATTTTGATGATGAGATAAGTGGTTGTGATCGCCGTAAGGATCACGGGCCAAATATTGGTCGTGGTTGTGATCGCCGTAAGGATCACGGTTGGAGACCAAGTGTTGGTCGTGGTTGCGATCGCCGTAAGGATCACGAGTTGTTCTTGAGAAAGACCACTTTGGTGGTGTGTTTGTGATCCAGAGATGATCACATTTGATAAGAGAGTCCGAGGGACTCGGTGCACAAGTTTGGTTGCATTGCTGGAATAATATATCATTATTTGCATTTAAAGAACCATGATAGAACAGAAGATGATTGCATAATGTTAACATGCTATGTCTGCATTGGATATTATTGGTAGTTTATTTTCAGCATAGTTTCTTGATGCCATGCTATGCTTTGATTGGCATGTTAAGTTATGCCATGATTGAGATAAAATTCTATGTTTTGCTATTACAATGTTATAATCATGTTCTAATATGCCATGTCATTGCCATGTTCGTAGATGTTATGATTTTGTTCATGCTTAGTTGATTTTATCATGCCATGTTTAGTAATTGATATGAGATAGGGTGTTGCATGCGCTCTGTACTTGCTTTGTCTACAGCTTGTTTGGATGCTATGTATTTGGTTGTCTTGCAAGTACATTCAATGTACTGAGTTGTTATGCTGCCAACCAAGACTTCCGCCACCATTTTTATTAGACTTCCGCTGTCATTTAATAGCCTTAGGGCTATGCCAGATAATTGTATTCATCAATGATGTAATCTCATATACATGTATTTGATGAATATTTTTGTACCTGAAATGCTATATTAGGGACCTGTCGTGCGTCAGGTGTTATCCTAGGCTGACGTGCGAAGGCCCCCTGCTCCATGCGGATCAGAGTGCCACAACCGTCTCGATCAACACCGAGAACCTAAGGCATAAGGACCGAGGGAATTTGCGCAACCTCCTCTTCACGAAGCTGCACGAACGATACAAGTTCCCCGCTAAGTTTGCAAACATACGCCTCTCAGGGAATAAAGTGTACAGTGCCGCCCTCGCGAAGATGAGGACGGGGCTGTCTACTTGGAGAAGCGCGGTGAAGAGAATGATTAACAAAGCTGATAGTTATGAGAAGATCAAGGCGAAAAATCCTTCGATCAGCGAAGATGACTACAAGGAGTTCAAGATCAAGTGTGAGAGCGGCGCATCCGAGGAATCAAGTCAGTGGGGGAAAGAGATGCGAGACTTGAACTTAGGGGTCCACAAACTCGGTCCCGGCGGTTACAAAGTGGCGGAACCTATATGGGACAAGGAGGACGCGGAGCGTGCCGAGCAAGGCCTAGCGCCCCGCTTCGAGAAATACCGTGAGAAGCAGACCAGGAACTATGTCAGGGCCCGGTACAAGGAGGACCCGGTAACAAAGGAGCTTACCATGGATCCGAAGACCAAGGCGCTTGAGAAATTTCTGGTAAGGACTACACCGCCGCGTAATTAGCTACATATATGGTCGCATTCTAGTTAATGAAGCCAAATTTCTAAATGGTTCACATTCCTTCCGCAGGAGACTGAAAGCAGTAGCGCGGGGTCGTCTCAGAGCTCCACAGCTTGGGACATCACTCTAAATAGGGTGTTGAACATAATGAAAAACAAGGATAAGCTCAGTAAGCCGTCGTCAGCTGGTCGTGTGGTCGACAAAGGCTTGTCCACAAAATGGTCGTCATACTATAACGCTGGTGGGCGAAAGGAGAAAAAGACCAGCTCAGAAAGCCAGTCGCGCGAGGTTCAAGAACTCAAGGCACAAGTGGCGCGGATTCCGGAGATTCTCCAAGAGCAAGTGCAACAACAACTTGGAACGATGCTCACCGCCATTGTGCCTAGCTTGATTGAGGGGCTGCAAGCATGGATTGCGGGCGGTCAACACGGGCCGCCCTCGGTTCCCAGCTTCACGGCCAGCAACTCGCACAACGTGCAGGTAGCGCCATTGGTGTCTCCGGCGGAGGTGGTATTGGTGTCTCCGGCGCTGACACGGGCATTGGAGCTTAATGCACCCGGGTGTACGCCGGCCGGCACCTCGGCAGCAAGCGGCCCCTCCGTCCGTTGCACGCCCGCCGTTGGCGGTGCCTCGACATTAGCCGAGCTCGACGCCATCACGGTAACTAAGCCTCTCGGTCGATGACTTCATCTCCTTGCCTTTGACTGGGCATCCCTGACGCCCTACATGTTTTCGCAGGGTGCCGCCGACGTTCCATGCACTCTCCTGCACTTCGTGGGCGGCGAGTTGATCGATGTCGCCAAGGGAAGAATCGTTCAACTGGGCAACCCCGTGTTCCATGGTAATCCGATGCCACCCACTGTGTATAGGGTTGAACTGGTTCGGGTGCTGCCAGGCTGCGACGAGTTGTTACCTCTGATTCGAACCGCTGGGGCCGACGAAGATGATGTGATGACCCTCAGCGCCTGCGTAAGCTAGCCCCTGCTTTGGCCGAAGAGCCAGATTCGTTTGGGGGCGGGGGACACCACCCCACAGACAACACCGCCAGTCGTGCCGGTGCCAAGCCATGGCAAGACCGCCGCAACGCTACCGGACATGCCGGACATCCCTACGGCATAGGATCCGGACATGCATATGGCACAGGATCCGGACGACGACGAAAAAAACGACGGTACATTTACCAACGTCAATAAGTACTTTGCCGAACATGGGTACGGTGACGAATTCTTCGGGCCTCCTTCTCAAGAACCCAACCCTGAAAAAGACGACCGTGATCGAGCTGGTACCGCGGAGAAACCCAATTGCAACAGGCGTCGTCTGGCGTTCAGTTCTCAGGAGACGCCTCCAGCTGCCGCCTTCACCGAGCATCAGATAGCCGAGGTACGGAATATTATCAGCCCCAACACACTCAAGAAGGCGGTCTCTGAGCAGAACGCGATCCCATTACAGGAGACGAGGAAGAAGGGATGGAAACGAAAGAATAACAAGGGCGGTGCGAGCCAGCCGGCACCGAGTACGATCCGTGCTCAGGACGGGCCACTTCACCTAAGGATATCTCAAGGAGGGTGCATGTGGCGGGTAGGCCGATGCTACCGACTAATCTGCTCAATGCTGCAACCGGTGCTATGCGGAGTCTGCATGACAGTGTTCTTTCTTTGGAGAAGCGGCGTCTCTCGGAGAATGATGTGGCATACCCGGTTTTCGTGGCCAAGGTGCCAGAGGGCAAGGGCTTTGTGGATAGCGCCATCGGGGGTACGATCGTCCTGCGGTTTGATGACATCTTCTCTATGTTTAACCTTCATCCGCTGCACTACACCTTCGTTCGGCTATTTTCGCTGAGTATGGAGATGCGGATCATGAGAGACAAGACCCCGGACATCGTGATAGTCGACCCCTTCTACATGCGTGCCAAGATCTTGGGCAGCGCTGGGGACCGGCAAGTCGCGAGTTCATACCTCAAAGGCGTCATTCTGGCAAACCCAGATAAGGATAACTTCCTCGTGCCTTACTTTCCCGAGTAAGTCATCCCCTCACCGCCCCGTAACATATGATTTCTTAGATTTCGATCGTTCTTTTTTTTCTAACATTCCGTGTTTTTTGCAGTGACACACATTGCACACTCATCCTCTTAAGCCTGAAATATTCCATGGCCACGTATTTCGACCCGGACCGTCAGTCGAAGAAAGACTACACGAATATCAAGAAAGTTCTTGATGATGTTCTCCCCGGCTACACCAGATCTGGAGGCACCTTTAGCAGGCCAGTTCGTAGGTACGACAAGCACATCTTCAGCCACAATACGACATTCTCCTACGTCAAGCAGCCGCCTGGCGGTCAGAAGGATGCCTACTACGCCCTCCATCACATGCAGGCGATCATACGGGACCATAATCACCTTCTGCTACCAAGTAATCTCAAAGATTGGGTCGCACGCTTGTCGGCAATCTAGGACGCGGACATCAGACAAGAATTCTTTCGCATCCAGTCGGAGTTTGCGGAAATCATCCATCAAGATGTCCTTCGTACCTCGGGACAGTTCTATCTCAGACATCAACTGTCCAACAGTGAGATAGAAAAAACGCTACAAATGCAGGCTGACAACGCCCGCGATTTCATGACCATCACGAAAGACGGCGGCTTCATCCACGCTCCGGTCCCTGAGTCGAGTCGAAAGTAGTGATGCTATGTAGTTCTGAAATGTCGATTGGCTCATGTTGTAATATTAAACTTTAATGAACTTGTATGTCTCTTTGGTTTGGACAGTCGTTCAACTTATATGTAATCAATGCTATTTATTAGTAGGACCATGAATCGTGCTATTAATGTGTTGATTTTCTCTTCCGATCCTTTTGTTGCATACTTATATATTGCTTATGTATTGTCTGTGAATTGCAACTAACGTTTTGTTTGGCTAGTGCATATATAGAGATGCCGTCGTATGTCGTGTACAAGGGTAAGGTTCCCGGAGTCTACGACAACTGGGAGGAGTGTCGGAGACAGATTCACCGTTTCAGCAGTAACAGTTACAAAGGGTACACCACTAGGGCGGAGGCGGATGTTAGATACGCGCGCTATCTAGCGGGAGAGAGGAGGGAGTGGAGGAGGAACCGAATGAAGACCAGTTTCATCGCGATGATGCTAATCATGATGACCGCAGCTCTCTTCTATGTGATGGTAGTTTAGATGATCGATATCGACTTGTAATGTGAAGACAAACTCGCTACTCGCGGTTTCGAGACTTGTAATGTTATAACTTTGTTCTGTATTTGAAATTCGGAGACTAATATGATGAATTGTATTCGGAGACTAATGTTCTATTGTATTCGATAAATCTGCTGTTTATATGTTGTGCTCTCTATATTATGTGCAGTAACATGTTTTGTAACCTGTGCAAATATCAGAAAAGAAAAAAATCCCTAATATTCATACTAATGGTGCACCACTCAGCACACTTATGGCGCACTGTAGAAAGGACACTAATGGCGCATCACCCCCTAGTGCGCCATTAGTATGCCAAGGCACATGGCTAAATATGGCCCCTGGGAGGCATACTAATGGCGCACGGTGGGCTATACTAATGGCGCACTGCGTGGTGCGCCATTAGTATACCAGATACTAATGGCGCACCAGGGGTGCGCCATTAGTATTTAATTCTAATGGCGTGGTGCTAGTGGCGCACCAGTAGTGCGCCATTAGTAGGCAAAACTGGTGCGCCACTAGCAGGCCTTTTCCTAGTAGTGAGAGGCGAGACGGTGGTTTTGGAATGGAGATGATGGAGAGGAGAGGAGGTGGTTTGGCAATGGAGAAGATCAGAAGAGGGAGAGGCGAGACGGTGGTTTTGGAATGGAGATGATGGAGAGGAGAGGAGGTGGTTTTGCAATGGAGAAGATCAGAAGAGGGTGAGGCGAGACGGTGGTTTTGGAATGGAGATGATGGAGAGGAGAGGAGGTGGTTTTGCAATGGAGAAGAGGGAGAGGAGCGTGCGGCAGCGATTTAGGATTGGACGAGAGGGCCGGCACGCTGTGACTGGATCAAAATCAAAATCAATTTACCATTCAACTAAGAAAGCGACCCCACATTAACTAGTCTCCCTTTTATTCTGGGTCATAATTGACCATGATTTTCGCACATAAAATATATGTTATACGTTGCAAAAATAATATAATTTGAAAGTACATTCAGATACGAACCAAACGATATAATTTTTGGTGACATGCATTCACATTTTGCGTGTCAAATACAGTACGTGGTCAAACTTTGACCCAAAATACGCAAAACAAGAAAAAAATACTTCCAAGACCAGCGTCGCTCTTCTCCTCTTAAACCACCGCCGCTCCTCTCCTGTTCCAATCTAAATGCAGCGCCGCTCCTCTCCTCTTCCATTTCAAAACCACCACCCCTCCTCTCCTGTTCCAGTCCAAAACTAGCGTCGCTCCTCTCCCGTTCTAATCCAAAACCAGCGCTGCTCCTCTCCTCTTCCATTCAAAAACCACAGCCGGCGAGTGAAGGTGTTGTGGAGAAGTAGATCGATGGAGGAGTACAACCGATACATCAGGATCGCAGACGGCGACCCTGTGAAGCTAGCTAGGATGTTGGAGATACAGTCTTGGTTCGACAACAAGGACCAACTAGCGGTGACGGTGACATCCATGGCCAAATATCTGCAACAGAGAGAAGAGGCAGCGATACTCCCGGAGGGAGTCACGCCGGAGTACATAGAGCTGCTCCTCTGGGCCATGGAGCAAACCGATTCACCAAATCCTATCATGAGGGAGCGGTGGTGGGAGTATCGATCCTAGATGGAGCATCCACCAGAGATTGAAGGATCGAGCATCTACAGGGTGCCGTTTGTGAGGGTGTCCTGCCAGAGCGAGCCGGTGGAGTCTTCGTCGACCGAACCCAACTGCAAGAGGAGAAAAGCAGTTGGCCCGACGACGCTTCCCCGCCATCGTCTCCCTCGCCATTCACATCGTCTGACGGGGCGGCTGTCTGCCGCCGAGGAATAGGAGGGGGCTGCCCCCCCAGCCCAATAGTCGGGCAGGTTGTGATTTGTCTGGAAGAGCTTAGGGTTGTCAGTATTTGCAGGTTGTGAATTGTGTTTTGTGTTGTGTATTTTGAGAGTACTTTCAGATATGAATGTCTTTTGAATTTCAGATTTGCAGTATTGAGCATATGAAGTGTTTTATGAATTCTAGAGATCTACTTTTAGCACTTAAAAAAATGTAGATTCATAGGAGTATAAAAGTGCAGACAATGTGATTCTCAGAGAAGAAACTGCAAGTTTCAGTTTCAGATAAGAAACTGCAAGTTCAGTTTGAGATAAGAAACTGCAACTTTCAGAGGCAGAGCATTTATATTAACACGGCCTTTTCAAACAGGGTTAACATGATGTTGGAAGTTTTATTCATGGTAGAAAATGGAACTACCAGCCAGTTAACATCATGCCGATCAACATTCATGCATAGCACATCTTCATATGATGCACAGTCAAAATGCCCACACAATGTCGAGTGTGCGAAACACAGAGAAAACGAGGGACGAAGTTTTGGCAAGTGTTGGACGTGGTTTTGGGCTGCCCCGTCTAGGCTTTCAATTTTAACATGCGCAGCCCACGACCTCGGATGGGAGGTCCATAGCCCTGTTTGTATTTTCTTAGGGCCGTCATGTATCGACCGGCCTATGGACCTCCCATCCGAGGTTTTATTTTTGGCAGCCCAATTTATGTATTTTTTTGAAGAAACACAGAGGTCTATTCTATTTTTCTATATAAGAATAGAAATGCCAGGTCCAACTTATGTTTCCCTTCTAACTATATTATATATATTTAAATTATTTTATATGTTATTATATATTATTTTTATTGTCATCATATATTTAATAGATACTTACATATGTAAGAAAACAATATCCCACATCTTATTAACTTATAAAAATAATTTCTTAACAAATAAAATCCTGGATTGTTTTGGCATGAAAATCCTAGTGATTGTGTACAAAGCTTGGTAAGATTCAAGGACGAATGTAATAATATCACTTATTATTTAAATATATTTATAACAAAATGCTCAACCCCTTTTTATTTTTTGATAACATTGCTGGCCCAACCCAACATTATAATTAGAATCAGCCCAGCAAAATCGTGTATTTCGAGAAAGTGCAAATGGCCTGTAATTTTTTAGGAAATAAAATAAATGGGCCGCATGGACGCTACATTAATTGTTCACCAAGCCCAGCTAATGGCTGTAATTCAAAAAAAAAGATCAAATTGACTGTAAATTCTACCGTGCTAAAAAAGACTGTAAATTCTGAAAAAATGGGTTGAATATGTGCCACATTTTTGGAGGCTGAAATGTGGGCCAATAGGTCGAAGCCAACGCAAGTTGTTGTCAATTTAGTCAACAAATGATTCTGACATGTTAGCTGTTGGATTTACATCCAACGACCGACATCAATCTTCAATCTCTCGTCTTCTTCCTCCAGCGCTGCCGGGACCACCTCCCGCCTCCTGCTGCTAGCAGCTCTGCTTAGCATGCTTCGCTATGAAGCGCTACTCCACTGTTGGCCAGGCCATCCCTCCACCCCTCCACACCTCCTGTTCTTCTCCATCGACTGCCGAACCACACCGCACTAGAACCAGTTAACCCTCGTACACCTCTCCGTCTGCGACTCTACTCCCGCGTCTTCCCATCTCCGGCTCGTTGCTGTCCGGGGCCTCGCCGTCGTCCACCACCTTGGATGCGCTCGGTGCGGCGTGGTCAACGTGGTCAACAAACGACACCATCGTAAGTAGACTGTGCGTGGAGAGGCTGACAGCTGGGTCCATGGCCGCACACAAGGAAATGCCTCCTTATTACGCGCAAAATAATGATTCCTCCACCTGACATCTGGGACCCACCTGAAGGGCCTCTCTATTTCGCGAAAATAACGTGCCCCCCGCTGACATGTCGGACCCACCAGCTATCTTCGCACGCAAGGAAGTGCCTCCTTATTACGCACAACAAAATGAATACTCCCCCGGCTAGCTAGAACCCAACATAGTGGGAGGCTGACTTGTGGGCCAACCAAGTTGACGGGGACGGAGGGCTTTGTCAACTTAGTCAATATGAACGATTCTAGCTCCTGTTACCGTACGATGTTCATCCGACGGCCGTAGTGCTTCTTCAACCTCTGGTCTTCTTGCTCCAGCCGCGCAAACCAGCGCCGATCGTGCCGCGTGCTCCTGCCTCCCGTGGCCGGCGGTGATGCCGCGGAGGCCTCACCGGCCCCTACTACTCCCACCGCTGGCCTGGCAATCCCTCTACTCACCCACACCCCCTGTTATTCTGCGGCGACAGCAGCCTCACACCGCAGCCGAACCAGTGAACCCTCGTACTCCTCTTCGCGTGGGCTTCCACTGTTGCGTCTTCCCCGGCTCTGAGTCGTCCCCTTCCTAGTCCTCGCCGTCCTCCACCGCCGTGGTGCTCTCGGCGCGGCCTGGTCAACGTGGTCAAGGAACGACTTCCATCGGACATGGACTGTACGTGGAGAGGCTGACAGCTGGGTCCACGGCCGCAGCAAGGAAGTGCCTCCTTATTACGCGCAAAATAATGATTCCTCCACCTGACAGCGGGGACCCACCGGACAGGCCACCGTATTTCGTGAAAAAAAACGTTTCCCCCTGACTGCTGGGACCCACCAGCTACATCTTCGCACACAAGGAAGTGCGTCCGGGCAAAAAAACGATTCGCCCCCCTGACTGATGGGACCCACCAGCTACATCTTCGCACGGAAGGAAGTGCGTCCGGGCAAAAAAAATGATTTGCCCCCTTGACTGCTGGGACCCACCAGCTACATCTTCGCACGCAAGGAAGTGCCTGACAGTCGGGACCAACCTGGTCGAAGCGTACGTAGCGTTGTCATTCTGGTCGCGAACGTGTACGTACATATATACTGGTGCATGTAGAGGCGCGCATGTGTCGTAGTAGAGGCGCGCACGTAGCATGTACACGTACGTACAGCGGCCAGGGTGCAAGAAAGAAAATACGGCCACGTATGTGTACATATGAGCGGGGTCTCGAACGCCTACTCGCGCATACGTACGGCGAGGGCTCGTTGACATGGCTGGGTCGGAACGGAGAAACAGCGTCGTCGTCGTGTTCATGGGGAGGCAACGGAATGCGTCGTGTTCATGGGGAGGCAACGGAATGCGTCATGTTCATCGGGAGGCAACGGAATGCGTGGCAGCCAACCGGCTGGGTCGGAACGGAATGCGTGGTCGTGTTCATCGGGAGGGCTTGGACGGAACAGGCGATGGAAACGAGGCCTGGCGTACCGTAGAACGGAGGAAACGGCCTTGTGTTCGACCGGCCATGTTCGAAACGGGATCCTGTTCATCGGGAGGGGTCTGCCGTACCGGAAAATAGACGAAACGGACCTCCTACGGTCGAAACGGGGGCCCTGTTGATCGGGAGGGGTGTGGCGTACCGCAAAACAGAGGAAACGGACCTCCTATGGTCGAAACAGGGGTCCTGTTGATCGGGAGGGGTGTGGCGTACCGCAAAACGGACGAAACGGACCTCCTACGGTCGAAACGGGGGTCCTGTTCATCGGGAGGGGTGTGGCGTACCGCAAAATGGGACTCCACGGGATATTGTTCATCTCCACCGTCGACCTCCTCCAGCCTCCACGGGCTACCGTCGACCTCCTCCAGCCTCCATGGGCTCCTATTCATCCAGCCTCCACCACGCGCTACTCCAC
>NC_057796.1:37957519-37962233 GCF_018294505.1 Triticum aestivum
CTGTTCATCCAATCGATCGGCTTCAGTTAGCAGCAGTAGCGAAGGAATCGCTCGATCGGGTTCAGTTAACAGCCATCGATCGATCGCTCGGGTTCAGTAACGCGTAGGCTGCAGTGCAATCGCTCGGGTTCAGTTAGAGCCCAACGCCTCGCACGGGTTCAGTTAGAGCCAACGCCTCGCACTCACGCGCGTACGTGTACGAGAGAAACGCGCATCGCTCGGCCCCCGACCTCCCACCGTAACTGGGAACTCCCCGAAATTTTCCTCCCCCTCGCTTCAACCACTGTTTTTTCCGTCATGGACGGCCCAAAGAATGTCATGCAGCTGCGTCTCCGGCCCACCCAGGACGAAAAGCCCATTTTCTGTCATGATTTTTTGTCATAGAAGTAGGAGCCCACCACATCTATGATGATACTGGGTTTTGTCACAATTATCATACAGAAGTGTCATATGTATGACAGAAAAAAAATTGTTCGGCCCAAAATGTCACGGATGTGTCTTTTTTTTGTACTGTCCCCCGGTCCTCCCAGCGTCAGCACGTGGTGGCTCGGTGGAGCGCCGACCAGATGGTTCCGCTGGTTGCGGATCGTCTTTGTTGGCGACGGCGACGAGGCTCCGGATGGTGGCCCTCCATTCATCGAGCTTCTCCACAGCATGAGGGAAGTCGACGAGCAGCTGCGCGCGCGCCAAAGCTTCTGCTGGTGTGGGTGGCAGCGATAGCTGCGTGGACCGTGGCGCGCTTCGACTTCTAACCACGTTAGAAGGAGCTCCGTCACGACCCAACGGCTGCGCGCCATTTTTGCCAGCACTTCGTCGGGCATGCTGAACACCTTCATCCCGCGAACGACGCACGGGGCTCTTCCCACGGCGGTGTCCAGGGTCACCGGCGTGGTGACGCTGCTCGTCGCACACACCATGGGAAGAGCGCGCAGTGGTCGCCTGCGTGGGCGTCTTGGAGGTTGTTGCACCGCCCGTGGGTGGCACAATGACACTCCTGGAGGGCCCCGCGCCGCCTGCAGGGGGTCCGGCCCCATCTTTAGACTTGGTGGTGTGTGGCCCGTCGCCTGGCGCGCGAACGGCGCCGCTCGCCAGGCTCTGACTGCCAGGGCGATGTTGGTGCTCGCGGACCGCGGCTCGGGTTCTGTCCGCGACCAGGCCGCTGCTCGCTCGCGCTGGCACGGGCCGTTTGGCTCCCGACGAGCCGATCGCCATGGTTGTCTTCTTCTTGCGAGCCATGGCAATGAAGAAGTGCTAGGCTAACTACTAGACCAGATTCTCACAATTGCGCCCCCTACCTGGCAGGCCAAAGATGTCGGTGTGGAACGACACCTATGGGATCACAAGAATCCCTACTACGGTTGCCGGGGCGCAGGGTTGCAAGAAGAGCAGGATTAGTAGTCAGCACAAGGATCGTTTACCCAGGTTCGGACCGCGAGGATGCGTAAAACCCTAGTCCTGCTTTGGTGAATGTATTGAGTGTTCTTAAGCTCTTGAACTAGCTACGGTAGCTGAATGGTTTGAAAGAGCCGAATCCTTCTCCAGTACGCCATGGGCCTCCTTTTATAGTCAAAAGGGGCTGCCACAGTGGCATACAGGAGGTGGAAAGGCGTACAGTGCTACGAGCTTATCGCTCGTATTACAGGACAAGGCGCATTTAATGCGCCACTGAGGTGTCCCCTTGCTTTATTGAGGATGGGAATGAAGCCCGTCCCGTCCGTCGCCGCACCTCCTTGCTTCGACACGCGCCCAGGCCAGCGGTGCCTGCGGTGCCATGTAGGCAGGCAGGCAGCTGAGGTGGCGCAGTGGTGGGGTCTTCATGAAGATCTGCATGACGCCACGCAGGTGCCTGCTGAGTTGGCCTGGGAGCTGCATGTCGCCACGCAGGTGTCTGCCCAGCTGGTTGGGCTGGCAACTGCATGCGAACGGCGGTGGAGACTTGGCTGGTGCGGACCCGGAGGTGGCCCCGCTGGCGCCCTTGGCGGGGGCCTTGCCGGGTGGCCTGGCAAGGATCTTGTCGTGGCACGCTGTTGTCCCCGGCAAGGATCTTGCCGGGGGTTTTGGGGTTCCCCTTGGCTAGGGTCTTGCCGAGGATCGCTGCCGTCTAATCCTCATCTGATCTCGAGTATTCCTTGTCTTCACAAAGATCTGCATGCCCCACGGAGGTGCCTCCCGAGCCCTGGCCCAACGTGGTTGATGGTGTTGGAGACCGCGGGCTCAAGGGCGGCTTGCTCTGTTGGTGTTTGGGTGTGCTGCCCCACCAAGGGTCTTGCCAGGGCTGCTGAGGCTGTCCCCGGCAAGGGTCTTCCCGGGGGAAACTGCTCCGCCCCTCTGCTTCTTTGCGTTCTTGGCCTTGGCGTTGTCTTGATCGTCTTGGGCTTCGGTTTTACCTCGGTTCACCTCCCCTGTTCTACTTGGTGCGGCTGTGGGCGCCGCCCCGACTGTCCGTGCACAGGTAAAGGGGTACAAGGGTGCGCCCCTTCTTTTGTACACTGACACCAGGGTATCTCCATAGTAGTTACCGTAGTTCAACACGTGCACTAGTGGCACGTATTGACCATAATGTGGAGGAGTTTTACAATAGATATTGTAATTCTCAGGATCAGTACAAAATCCGACCAGATGAGTTTTCTCCTTATAAGTTAACTCAGAGCCATCGGTGTAGTAGGTTCTGTCTACCATGTTCCGCACATTGTTTGAACAATCAAAATAAGTTGTCAATGGAAATAAGCTGTCAACTATTTTGAAATGAACAATACAAATTAGCTAATAACTATGTTTGAGAAACTCACATGGCGGTAGAATTGGAGGCGTATCAACAAGGACCCAAATGTCCATATTGTCTTGCTCGATGTCAGGATCACCAAGATCCATGGTGACAAGCATACCCTCATCAAAACCATACATCTTGCAAAATGCTTCCCAATTTTTGCAACCAAAATAGCTTACGCTCTCAGAATTATACAGATTTACTTCAAAATCCATATCATGATGGGTCCTTAGGTGAATTTTCTTTGTTTCCATACTTTCATGGTCTTCAAAACCCATCCTCTCCTAGACGTAGCGTCTTGCATGGCATGGGATAAACTAGTCAAATTGTAAAAGATGAAAAGTACACGTTGAAATAGTTGAAGTCATGCTTAATTATGAAAAAATAACACTTGTCGTCATTGCGTACGATTTCAACATCGAAGGTCTCCTCCAGCTTAATGCTGAAGCGCCGATCTTCGTCCAGGTGAGGCCTGTCACACAGACCTCGGTGGTCGTGGCACCATTCGCACTCCCCCAGGAGACTTTTGTCGTCTGAGTACGACATTTCCTATGTTCATAATTCAAATATTAAACGTCTAAAATTAAATATATCTACTAAAAACCCAAGTTAGATCATTATTATTCATCACGGGTTGACTATCGGTCTGTCGAGTCTTTTCTTGAAAACACTCATCTCACATGGTGTACATATTCGACCGTCGGTGATGGTAGCTCCTCCTTTCATCCCCGAGTGCATTACACCAAGTTGTCTAGCACACGGGAATGAAGGAGAAGCTACCCCCACGACAACAGTCGGGATTATTCGTCCTCATATATATATGGTTGGAGACTCTCCCTCACTGATTCCTCTCTGATATTTGCGACCGTCGGTGATGGTAGCTCCTCCTTTCGTTCCCGAGTGCATTACACCAAATTGTCTAGCACACGGGAATGAAGGAGAAGCTACCCCCACGACAACAGTCGGGATTCTTCGTCCTCTAATATATGGTGGAGACTCGACAGACTTAAAGTGAACCCGAGGACTCATATTATAGGACTCATATTGACATGGAGATTTGGCTCGTCTCACCTCGTGGTCGGAGGGGGGACGGTGACGGGGACGACGGTGCGGATGATGGAGGGGTCCTAGATTTCTGTAAAAACAATTTCCCTATAAGCTATCAAGTAATCAAATGCACACGCCTTGCATAGTGCTCTCCAATTTTAGCATTCAAAGTAGGAGTACTTTTCCAATTTGAGCATTCAATAAGCAAAACCAAATCATAAAATAAAGTAGTATTCAAATCGTAAAACCAAATCTCTTGCGTCCCTACATCATCGAATATTATCACTAATACTCCTCGAATACTATCATACATATAACATCGCTAATACAGCTAGGACAGTAGCGCCCGACGGGTATCGGCGCGGGCGATGGACACCCAAAGAGAAGGAACCATCACAGGATCATAGCTCCAGTGAGATCCCTGAAGAACCTGCCTGGTATTATCGAACCTGCCCTCCAACGCAACTCTGTAGCGACGGACGTGCCCGTCCTCCTCGCTGACACGGTGACGTACCACCTCTGCGGTGTCCGGAAGCCTCGGCACCATCACTGGCCCACGCGACCACCACCAAACAAGGATCGGGTCAACGACGGGCTGGCTCCTCACCAACCTACGCCCCCGGAAGGTAGCACCTCCCAATACCAGCCCGGCGGAGCCCAGTCCCGGATATGGCCCCTCTGATCAAGTCGGCCTCTTCCGCCGAGTCGACGACGAGGATGCGGGATAGGCATCGTCGATGCCGATGCGGGAATAATAGCTTGAACTAAAAAAATAAACTAGTTCTATTAATTTTCTTGCTAAAAATAAACTACTTCTATAGTAAACTAAAGTAGTTTTATTAAATCAACTAGTTCAACTACTAAGCACTTACTATAAATAAAATAAAGTAGTACTTACTA